>NW_008751675.1:3131772-3155932 GCF_000715545.1 Opisthorchis viverrini
GACAGCTAGTCACCGAAAGGGCGCTACAGCTGAATGATTATCTTTTTTTATTAATCTTAAGATTTCTTTCGGTTATAGTGGCGTTGCCTTGAGTTCAAGTATGTTATTGATGTAAATCAGCTCGACGATCTAAACAACGGCCATCGTCACAACCTGAGCTACCAATATTTTCTCCATTTGGAAGAGGTCACATTGTTTTGTGAATGAATTTTGCGGTGTGTGGACGATACTTTCCCCAGGGTTCGTCACACAATGACTACCAGGAGGCCAAGCAGTCTCAAGCTGCCTGTCGAAATGTTCCGTGTTTTAATCTCCGTCCCTGTATTAGCAGTGGTCGTTCAGACCTAATGCTGCCAATGAGTTCCTGTGGTAATGCCACGACCGAATGACGGTCATCGAGATTCCGAACGTTTTCTAACTCCCATCTTTCCTTCATTTACGGTCCAGTTGTGTATTTCTTTTCATTTTTATGTTGATAACCCATCAAAGCATGGACAGCAGAAAGTCAGCTTTATTTTAGAAAATCTGTGCGGAAACAGCATAGAAAGACTTGACTTGAGATTATGAAGGCTGATCCGGTCTGGCTAATGGCTCGGTTCCGATTGAATCGGGATTCACGGGACCTGTTAACCTTGTCAGACCCCAGTTTCAACAACCGTGATTTGTGTGTGCTGTTTTTCAGATTGATCTCCTTCGACGAGTTTCTTGCCCTTGAAGCACTTTTGTGCACCTCGGACGCGCTGTACGCATTGGCCTTTGAGATCTTTGACAGCAAGGGACGTGGGTACCTGGAGTTTGGTAAGTGGTTTCCTGTTAGCGGCTGGCGATCAGCCTGGCATTCATGTTGCAGGCAATTGGTCTGCAGTCGATGTGATAGCATCGACAGTCTACAGAAGAGTAGCGTATCCGTGCGTGAACGCTAATCAATGCTGCGGCTATGTTTAGTTACGTTCTGTTGACAAGGGTATGACCTCCGGCTCTGACAATTCGTTTTTGATAGCAAGCTAGTTCGCTGGAGCTCCCACTAATCAGTGTACACATGACCTCTGTGTGTTTGACCTCTCCAACTTGTACCCGTTGGCCTCGTGCTTGCCTGCTCCTTTCGGCTGGCGGTTCGTCTTTGTTGAGCTGTCCGCCTGATCTATCGATCATTCCTCAATTGTATACGTAGATTGGGTCCACTTCAATATGACGTCTAAGTCCAGTCGAGGATTGTCGTTCTTCCGGGATTTTCTTTACTAGTTTTGTAGCCTCGTGTTCCGGAAACTTTACGGTTTCCACATCGACCTTGTATCCTTCATTTAGCGGAATCAGGGATAGCGGTCTTCCTCGTGTTTGTTCTTTCGTGTAGAATTTTTTTTAAATTTTTTTCCAGCTCACTTTTTGTTGCACCGGCTGTACTCACACCGTCCACAGTACCTTCATCCAGCCACCTTTCTTCCTTAATCGCATTCACCAGGTAGCTTCATGGAAATGAGAAACGGTTTCAAACTGTCTGGTGAAGGTTTACGCACCCTTCCACCGATTCTTACAGCTTGTAGGAGTTAGATTGTGTCGATGCCCTTTCGCCACCGCGAACGAACTACAGTATTCCTCCCACAAGAGGCTGATTCTTCTGAGGTTTCCACAGCTGAACTTTCCTTCAGTTATGGCCTATTTGCTATCGCATCCAAGAGGAACCACATCCCGGGGAACGCTCACATCCTGTCATAACCTGGGATAAATTGTTGTCTTGATTACTTGAATGAGTTTGTTTTCTTGCGTTGCTCGTTATGCTTCGCCGGTTTTCGGCATTTACTGAAGTTGCTTCCGTATTCCTAACTTAATTGTAGCTCATTCTATCTCCGGAATGGTGTTAGTGAAGCTGCAGTTTGTTCGGTAGTTGCAAATATCAGGTTTGCGAACCGCTGATACAAGTGGCATGTCCAGAGACGGTAAAACTTGATGACTTTGGTTTGATTTTTCCTGCTTTTGCTAATTCATACGGTCCTTTATTTTACAACTTTCGATTCACGCTCCCCACTTTCCCCCACACACAGAGGATTTCAAGGATGTATTTCAGTTGACCAGCCCCTATGCCCGTATTCCATTCAACTTCGATTGTGATTTCATCAACCTACATTTTGGAAAAGATCGGTCAAGAAAGATATCTTACCAAGACTTCACCCAGGTTATTCATGTGAGTTCCAACATGTTACTTTCCCTGCTCTGCTGGAGGTGGTGTTGTTTTTAAATATGTTCTATGTGAGTCTCTAAATCCCTTTGTTCTGTGGACAAAATGAATTTCACCGCGCTCTCCTCTTCAGCTTTCCTCCCTTTCATGAAACCAGTGTCTATTCTGTGAACCCTACCTTCATCAGTTTAAACGACAGAGGCAGCAGATGTGTCTACCGAGGAGAATTCGGCATGATGATAGTAGTGAAGTAGGGATCGAGGGAAGATGACAGTAAAGCTAATAGTCCTTCTCACGATGTGGTCCACGATTGAGTGGTATGTGGAAACGGCTCCTTTCCAGAGGCGATCGTCTTTTGGTTTAGGGAAGGTCGAATATGTTATAGAGAGGGGGAGGGTGAACAAATTACTTCCTGGGTGCATTGGAGTTGATCAGTTTGTCCAGGAGTTCAAACCCGATGTGGTGAAGGTGGAAAAGCTGAGAACACAGTCTGGCGCGATAAAAATCGGGTGGTGCAAAGACAGGCAGTGGAATTTTAGGGGAATATGGAGGGAGTGAGTGGGTGAGTTGAATATCCCAGCGTATTCAGTACCCGAGTCACTAATTTGGACGACCATGGATCATACTACTAATACGGTCGTTTGAAATCTGAAGAGAAATAAGGTAAGGACAGGAGGTGAAGTGGCATGCCATATCGTCAGCCGACCGGTGTATAATAAAAAAATCAAAGTATGTGATACATGACATGCGTGGCAAGGAAGAAGTAGATTCTTGAGGGACCCCACGTTGACTCTGCATTCTGCCGCTATCCTTGGCAGCTTTTGCTTACTTCGCAGTGCTGCTGAATATAAAGTCACCTACGCTGATTAGTTACCGCGTGGAGTGGATATCGAGAGCAACAAACAGTCCAAAGTAACACGATCACCAAAGCACATCTGCGGGTCTAAGTGAAGAATACGTTCCGTCGGTTCACTGGAAACCATAGAGTTTCTCATCGAGTTAGACGTAGATATCATGATACTACATGGGTTGGGATACTGTCAGGGCGCCAACACCTAGGTAAGAGGACGATTGGGGTCCTCAACCAAGGCGTTTGACTCAAAATCCTAACCGCAAGGTAGGTAGCTTCGGCGGGAAATGCAAGTGCATTACCATTTCTACGGAACAAGTCGCCACATGTTCCAACCCCCAACCTGGAGTGCCATGAGACTGTGTTCGTCAGACCTCTAACCGTTGAACAACCTGGTATGAGAGACTCTGTGGGTGTCATGGAGACACTCCCCAGTATAGGTCAATGGATCGCTGAGGTGCGTAAACCATCATACCACGTAAGGTTTAGTCTCTTCGTCTGTATGCAGAATATGTCCAGCACGAGAAACTGCGTATGCCGAACCATCGTTTGTCAAAGAGAGCACTATCTTCCATGCCCAGCTCTGAGTGGCAGAAGCAGAGAGGTGGCCAACCGTTGACCTGGCAGAAGGGTATGATGGAGATTACGAAACACTTGACTGCTGTCAGCGCTACTCTTGCAGGATGCGGACCACGTGTTCCTCACTGAGCCTGGTGGGGAACACTGCATGCTATGGCTACCAACCGATGTCAGTCGCGTTCTTGTCAGTTTCTATCCAGATCCCCTGAGTTAGTGTTTGAAGGTGTATGCATCTCGGAATGATTGTAGTAAGCTAACACTAAGTCCCTTCCCCGTTCACCTTTATTCTTTTCTTCACAGTAGGGCTTTCATATAAATCGTGGTTGTACGGCAGGGAAGCATCGGTGTTGAACACGGATGTCATGCTGTCGCGTTAGGCTGAGTGCCGCTTACTTGCCATGCCAAGTCAGATCATTCCGCAACTGACTACACGTTACATTTGTTCCTCCTTTCTTCTCCGTGATGTATTGCCCGGAATTCAGGGATAGAAATGTCTCAAACGTCCATAATGTGCTACTTTTGTATTGGTCGTGATTCCTCCTCGATCCCAGTTTATTTGGTCTATTAATCAGGCTCTGGATGTGCTGATCTACCCGTGTAACTTTGGATGCTCTCCCAAGGTCCGACTTCCATTGTTTCACTTCTGGAGTATCATTTACTCCAGGTTTTCTGTTTAACTCGTTTCCCATTGGAAAAATTGTCACCTTTTGAACATCGACGTTGAGTAGAAAAGTCAGGACCACGTCTCAATGTATCTGAACCATTTCAAGACTAACATGAACTGGTCTTGGTTCAGTTCACCTGGTCACATTTATTTGTATTGTCTTTCTCAATAGGATATCGCGGATGAGCATGCAGTACAAGCTTTCAAAAGCCTCGATGAAGCACACAGCGGTACGATTTCCGCTTCGGATTTCAATAAAATCATGATACTACTCAAAGGGCATTTGCTTACTCCGTTTGTTCGTGAAAACCTGCTAACTGTGAGTGTCCTTTTTTTGTGCTGCAACGTTTTTGTCTTTACGTTCTATTTATTCATCCCACATTTTCACGTGATCTATACCTCGCACCATACTGTATAACGCCTTTTTCTTTATGGACTACCAGTGCCGCTGCTGATAATGGTGGTGCTAGCCGTGTCTTTGTATCACTAGTTGTCAGTACGTCAGAATTTGCGACTTCCTCGAAATGCCACCTCAAACCAAAACAAGCAATATCTGAAAATGTTTTCCTATCCTCGCACATAGTGGTTTTTGGCAAAGGTGTTTCTACATGGATTTTCTAGTAGCAAGATAGGTAATCCTTTTCATATCACCCATTTGTACACTAATTTGCTTTCCATGGGATACTCGACTGAATGCCGAACGAATCTCTCGTTGTTGCTATTCTTCAACTGAATTGCTGCAAACTCATTTTGGAAATATCATATCGAGTATTCCGTGACAACCAAATCGATGGGCAAATGAGTGTGGATCGCGAATTTCATACAATTCGGGTCGAAGTAGAACATATGGTTGACCGAAATCCGGAGGAGTGCGCCCCAGGAATGGCGAAACTGATCGTGGGCTGTCGAAGAGTTTTAAGCAACCTTGTGAGTAGCTTTGTTCAACAGGATATGTTTCGTTCTGAAAAGTAGTCAACTGTGCATTTCCTCCTAGAGATGTAGCGGGATCGATCGTGATCTTCTTTGTTTATCGCTGATATTAACCGCACCTGCCAACCTGTTGCATATGGATTGAATTCGGTCCATGCGCAGCATCAGTCAGGATCTCTTGGTAATGTGCTCTTGGCTACGTAGATATTCCTTTATTTTCACCATTTTCGAGGAAAATTGATCACATTATTCCCTCGGAACTCAAATTTCTCTAATTCCCGTAAGAGAAAATTATACTAGTTACTAGGGTGGGTATTTGCCGTATGCTGTTATGGTAGCCTATCCCTCTCATAGCCTCGGAAGAACCGGGGTGAAAAACAGCCTGTCTGCGGTGTACAGTCATGTGGGTCACTTCAATGAGGGATTCGTCAGGCACAGTTAAACTGCACTTATTTCTGCATTCGGAAGCCCAACAATGCTGGAACATCTTGTTTGTTTTGGAATTTTTTATCCGTCTTGTAAGGGGTCACCTGAATTGCTCTCGAAAGTGAAATGAGCGAATGATAAGTAACCCCTTTTCGTTTTTGGATGGCCAAATCCGCATTCACCTTTAGTGTATTCGTCTTTGTCTTCAACTGAACTTGTGCGTGATTTGTCCAAATCACCTCATCGATGACTGGTTGTCGCCGGAAGCCAGTACATCCTTTGAACCATCCACTTCTCTCTTCTTTGTACCGATTGTTCTCCGTATTGCCTCAGGCAGCGTTGCAAGGTGAGAGTCATGGTCGGATCACGTTCGCCTACTACATGGGTTTCATAAGCCTCCTGTCAAATATGGAGCTGGTGAAAAAGATATTCCGGAATCGAACGCATGGACATCAAAACCACGAACTGACCAAAGGTTAGTTTATTAAGCCTGTGGCGTAATCTTACTCTTTGTATTCACTTCCGTCGTTTTTTCCTTCATTCGTACGTGTCCTTTTGAGCGCTGAAGATGAGATTTGTGAGTTCCTAAACCCAAATGAAACACACGGTTGATAAGAGTCAAAGGAAAACCTTGAATATAGCCACTGAACCTGTGAAGGATGTAAGCAGTCATCTTCGCAGTTGTTAACGTAGCATTCTTTGTTGACCCCAACGGTACAACAGATCCTTGAAAATGTTTAGCCTGATCTAATATAAATATAGGCTGATATGTTACATATAGTCCGTAGGTTCGTCGACATTACAGTCTTACATGTAGTTCACTCATCGTCCAACGCAGAAAGGAAACGATATAGGAGAGATCAGATACTGATGTGGTAATGGTAGAGCGTGAGATTTATATCGAGAAAACCGAGCTACAGTGTCCTCTCTCTGATTGGAGACCCAGAAACGGTATGCATCGAGAGGTAGAAACACCGATGGTTGCACGCCCAGTGGTGTTGTTTCGGATCTAATACGTCCTCTTCATAGCCATCATCTGCGCCTAATCAAGGTATTGTCTTCACTTCACCAGTTACTTCAGGGCGTTTTTTTTCGTGCACGGCCTCGTGCTTCATTGTTGAGCACCGTTGCGGCAGATTACATGCCTAGGCGTACTGCTGTCCGCTTGCAGTCGCTAACAGTGTTCAGTGCGCGATTTCTGATCACGCAGTCTTCGTCAGAGGTGGTTGGTCCAAGCGACTTCCGACTTTAAAAAAAGGTGGTTAAGGTTGGGGACATACTTCCCAGGGTGGGGCGAGATGGCCCAAGTGGTTGGAGCGCGTATTTACTGACCGGAAGGTTCGTGGTTCGAACCCGACCTCTGTCTCTCGACTTCCCCTGCCTAAGCTTGGGCAACCTGGCAGTATCCCAGCCCTCGTGCAACCTTCGGGTGGCATGGCAGCTAGGCACTGAACGAACGACCCCGGGGTGTTCATCGTTGTCCCTCACTCTTTCTCTTTCGACCAAAATCCATCCAAATTGGTAGCCACTTTTGCCCTGCCTTGTGGTTGGTTGTACGGCAATGAAGCATCAGTTTCAACACTGATGTCTCTTTTTTCCTCTGTCTCGCCTCATATTTAAGGGCTGGAATTTCCATTTCACTAACTTTCTTTTGCGTTGTTGTCTGTGTTCATGTCTGCTCCCTATAGTAAATCATGAATTTCTGTCTGAAACAGTGCAAAATTTAGGCAGTATAATCTACTCAGTAAGGTCACTATTTCTGCGAGTTTGGGGTTTTTCTAGGGTTCTACGACCGAGCAGAAACACTAGTTGGAGGATAATGTCGAATCTCTAATGAGTTTTGAGCAGCGCTTATGAGAGAAACGCTTCCACTTAACGTTTATGTGATCTTGGATTGGACAACTCGTGTAGTTGACCATCCACACCATAACCGGTAATCTGTAGTGGTGTTTATGGAAGCCGATTTGTCCCGGTTTCTGGCCTCCACATTCAGGAATTTTCCTCGAACATGGTCGATGTTTATTGTGTTTCTTTGGGCCAAGGTTGTTTATAGAATGCGCATGAAAAAGTTTCTGATAGCCTTCTGGCCGGCATATGTCGAACTTCGTTCAGTCAACCGTGAGCGTAAGCGTGAGATGAACGGAATCAATAGACCATACAGCCTATTACTTGCTGTACGTGACTTTCCGAAACATGTTATTTTTTCAGAAGTATTCAAACCTATTTTCTGTCCCATCCGCATTTCTCCCCAATTTTCCAGAGGAGTTGCTCACAGAGGCTCAAAATTACGCCCAGGTCACACCTATGGAGGTGGATATCTTGTTTCAGCTTACTTCCCTGCTTCGCCCTGACGGGTGAGTACTAACTGAGTACTGACTAGCCTACATTGATCTCACCTGTCCATGTGAATTTAATGGCGTGGTGCCTTGGTCTTTCGAGTTTTTTTGCATTCCAGTGCAGTTCTGTGGGTTGAATGCTGAGAAGGTCGTACCCCTTATATCTCGACCTTCTTTCAAAGGTGGAGCATAAATTATTCATCTCACGAAATTCCTGGTTTTTCTGTTATTTATTCTATGTATCCGAGTGCTGTGTGCGTTGGTCGATGCATAGGAGCCATATTGTTCGGTCCTTCTTTCAGGTTTTTGGACTGCCGGTGGACTGAATTGATTGGGAGAGTGTCCCATCTTTGAGTGCGCCACTCAGAATGCACATGTTTGAATTTACTGGTGCTTCCTGTCAACACTATAAGGCCTGGGAAGGTCATTGAGGGAGTTCGACCTTCCATGCTCCACCGGCTCACTCAAATGACGACGCTACCGGGGCTAACCACAAAGCCTAGCGTAGCGTATCTAACCCTTCATAGGATCAGCAAACTTGATTTTCATGTTCGACAGAGCAGCAGCTCGATGGTGGGATGGAATGATGGATTGAGATGCATGACAGACGTGTTTTTGTGTGCTTCATGGCACTTATTCTGAATAGCGCAGTTTGTCTAGTGACGGGACTGCAGTAGGCCTTCATTCGGCCAGGCAAATAATGTATACAGCCAGATGTGGTTTGGAATCCCCGCAGGAACGTGCAACCTACTTCCATGTGAATAACACTGTAGACTAGCCCGTACTCCGGAGTTCGCAGCACTCCAGCTTATTTGCCTCAGATTGTCGTCACTATAAAATTCAGGCGTGTCCCATCCACAGTTTGGCCACCAAAGTGTGAACCTGAAAAAGCTCAACATATTCCGAATGAGACTAGGATACTAGCTGAGTATGATTTATTTTATATCCTGTATGTTTCGGAACTATAGCTGCGAACCCGTGATGTAGACCGAGCCTGTCGTTCCCACCGAGCCCACCAGCAGTTTCATCTTGCACATGAGCTCAAAGCCAAACCTTAATCAAATCGCTATTCAAGTTAAAGATCAATTATTTCATCTTCCAGAGAATATGCATACCTGGTGAACCCCAGACAAGGCGAAACTGGTTGTGGACTGTCCATGGGTTTTTGGCAATCGTCCCTACTACTTATCTAAAACAAGATGAACTTTATTGGTTATTGATTGCCGCTAACTAGGCACTAAAACACATGGCTGGTAACTGAATCCAGTGACCTATTCTGTTGCTACATGTTAGCCTGTGAATCCAATGTAGATTCGCAATGATGAGATCGGCGGACCAAATTGCGCAGGCCTGTAGGGGGCTATCAACAGGGTCCATGTATTGGACATTAACAGGAGATCAACTGATGAGGGTGCCAGCTATTAATTTTTCTTCGTTCGGATACCGCCCTTCTCCCGCACACTATCAAATCCGCCAAGGGATGCCCAAAACGGTCTTTACAGGCGCAACGGAAGCATTTTTAATTGTCATGAACTAAATGCAACATGAAATCACCAGTGTCCAGTAATTTCGATTTGGTTCATTCAGCTTCATCCACAAGTTTCACAACTTCACCGCGGCTCTTACGTTTGAACGTTCGCATCTCGAGGCTTGTTAGATCTCGATTTACGCCATGCGCTTTTGCCAGGACCTTATGTCCACTTGTATAGAATCAAAATAGTTGTTATACTCACGTAAAGCCCATTTCTGTATCGTAGTATACGTCTTTCTCCGTCTTGCAAAACCACGCGACAAATACGATCCGATGGTATAGTGGCTTTCACACCAGCCCTTCTATGAACTAAGTCTACTGATCGTCCTGTGAGATCTCCCTTAAGACTGCGATCGCTAGTTCCACTGTTCTGGTTGAACTTGATCGGTTGCCGTTATGAATACTGTGCGCATGTAGAACAATCCACGTCCATGACCAACTTCCTTCTCTTTTTCGGGCTTCATCTCATACGGAACTGGAATTCGCCAACTGCAGACTGTGATTGAGGGGACTGACTGGTCTAGTGACTGATGAAAACCCCTTGCCTGATGTTTCACGAATGAACATTCTTGGAGGCAGCATTTCACAAAATTCAGGCG
The DNA here is from genome assembly GCF_000715545.1 of Opisthorchis viverrini. Taxonomy (NCBI): domain Eukaryota; kingdom Metazoa; phylum Platyhelminthes; class Trematoda; order Opisthorchiida; family Opisthorchiidae; genus Opisthorchis; species Opisthorchis viverrini. The sequence goes on from NW_008751675.1 coordinate 3,141,861, forward strand.
TCCGTTAATGGAGACTTTCACCTGTGCAATTTTTTTTACCGTTATTCGAATTGTTGTCGTTAAAGCCTACAGCAGAACTCATAAGCTTTCTGTGGTTGTCACCTTCAATAGCCGGACAAATGTGAATGATGATAGAGATACTAATTCAGCTGTAACACCCTTTCGGTGTCTAACTGCCATGCCACCCGAAGGGAGCACGAGGGCTGGGACACTGTCAGGTTGCCCAAGCCTAGACAGGAGAAGTCGAGAGGTAGAGGTTGGGTTCGAACCACGGACCTTCCGGTTAGTAAATTCGTGCTCTAACCAGGTGCTCCATCTCGTCCCCTGGATGATCAACAGGAACACAAGATACCCAAGAAAATTTCCATGTAATAATTGGCCGCCAGTTAATTGGGATGTAACTACTGTTGCTACGGTTACTATTGAGCCGACTAGTCCCATCCAGGACGAAGCGCTTAATAAATTGCTCTCCAGGGTCGATCAAGTCCTACTTGGCTTCTTCAGTGCAAACCCCACAGGCTTGGTAATTAGCAAGTCCTGCGCAAGGGTCATAAAAATTGGTTGTAGTAGCCACCTTTTTATTCCTTGAGCTAGGCCAAGCAAATTACATTGATTAGGCTATTGCCTGTACTGGATCGTGCAAGGAATAAGGGACTGTTGATCACGATACTTGTTTTGAAGGATTTCTGGGTGCAGAATGGATTTGGTTATGTTTGAGATCTTGTTCATTTTGTCACCTGATTACTTTCTGCGAGTTGACGAGAACCGGACCGATCGCTTTCTAACTCGACGGCAAAGCTGAGCTGTCACACCAGCCGAGAAATTGATTGCACTTATACGGATTATGTTTCAGAGCAGGGTGGAGTTAATGTGAGCGTATTATAGTGTACAGTGGTCTGCGTCCAGTCAATAGGTGTATTGTTCAGTCAGTCAGTCGATTGGAATGACAGCAACTCCCCCCCCCCAATCGTACCGATCAGTCCTGGGACAATCACCTGCTCTCAATATCTCAGACGAGACGCTACTTAATCGATGATCGTTTAGGCAGTTTTCTACAACAGCAAGCCGCAAGCAACGCGAGCGTACACAAACAAATGTTGGAACGGGCGGTTTCCCGATCAGTTTAGATATATTAAATCATTAGATAAATGTGTCTATAATCGTCAAACCCTTTGTTGATTACACAGCAATATTCCTTTTTTTGTAGTATACACCGAGGTTAAAAGTAGAATCACCGGAAATTTTATCACCCCGTGGGCGCTAAATTGTTTTTTCTGCTTGCCTGAATGATGATGAATCGATAAAGTGAATGGCATTTGACAGAACACAATCCCTAGTTTGCTGATTGTTAGTGATTGCATCTTTTTCGGTGGTGGCTGAGCTCGAACTAGGACAACACAAATAAGGAGAATTGTTTGCTTGACCACAAATCGTGAATTTCAGTGAGCATTTTCATCCATATTATGAAAGGACAGTACCTACGATCGTGGGAATAGGCGTCGTTTTTTTGCATAATCTATCTAATGGAAGAAAAACTAAAATTATTTGCCCACGATCGGAAGGGGTTGATATCTCACACCCAAAAAGGAATCTGAACATGGAAAAAAGTAAGCTGGAGGAGAAAACCCCACATGGAACTGTTGTTGGTAAACTAATCACTGTTTCTACCTTAATTAGTCGAACAATACTAATACTATGTGGGAGATGAACACATGAATTCGGCTGACCTCATAGAAGAAAATCGAGTGGGATAAATCTAGTCTTCTTGGTGATTCTCATTACCGCAATCTGTACAGATCCACATATTTGGGAAAGCACTTCCAGTAGTCTATCGGAAAACAAGCGTATTCGTGAGCTCAGGCATCATACCGGAGCCAGGTGGAGTCATGTTCGTTCGGTGAAACGCTTTGAGGCGGTACTGTTTGATAGATGCTTACTTTTGAGGTTATTCTAGTTAACCACATTCCGGTGCCCTCGGTCAACCCTGGTGAGTTTGCTAGATAAAATGCATGCATTCGCGATTCATTTTTAGTGATCTTAAAAAACAGAACATGTTGCAAAAACCACTACAGAGAGGTTGCTGACCTCCATTACATTTTATAGATTGTCGAATTATAAACACAAATCGATTTGTACATTTTTGCATATTTTCGAAGAACCTGTTTTTGTTTGCGAAAATATGTTTGTGCTCATTCTTCCTCGTTTATCGTTTCAGTCGTGTTAGCTACAAGGAACTGGTGGCCGTTTCTCCGTTGGAGGACAGCTTGATATCCTACCACAACTATGCTCACGGGCTACAGGTCAGTTACAGTTGTCTTGTTTGCATATCCTGAATGGCTTCTGGATTTATCAGCTCCGCTCTTTCTGTAGTCGGATGCCTCGTTGCAGGACGCCTGAGATATGCCGATTGGTTCGGTCTTAGGTGGGAGTAAGCTTGATGTCGGGTTTGGTTTCCAATCACAAAGGGGAGTCCGTCCTCTTAAGTTGCATCCACCCTTCTGTAGGTGCTTTTAAATGGTTTCGCGAATGTTCCTACCAGCCGGGACTTGTGTCATACAACAATCCCGGAAAGGGACAACATTGAGGAAAAGAGGCGTTTGATTCCCCTTTGGGAGGATTGCACACAAGACCTTGGCCAATGCAGAACGCTTCTGTATAATCGTCGGTGGGGATTACCCTGTTCTGCACCGGATAATTCTTATGGTTTTGTTCCCCCAATTGCAATGTAGAGGATAAAAGTGTTTCCATTCCCACACTAACAGCCCATTTTCATGAATTGTTCAAGTGGATGGTTGAAAATGTTCAGTGCATAAATATCCCCATCGCAATTCAATAAATAACACCGTAGGTTGTAAAGAGTCTTCCATATTTCTATGGTTGTGTTAGCTCTGACAGTTTGTGTTTGATGAAGCCAGTGTGTAGACCCCAAAAGCCTGGAACAAGTTTGCTAGACTGCATGCTCTCGTGTGTGTACACCGGGCTACGGTTCAGGCTGTGTCCTTAGCTGGTTAGTCTGTTCGGACGGGTGATTTAAAACGTCTCTGGGTATTGACCATCCACTTCTCAGCCGCTGTTGCTGGCGTTCGATGACTCCTGCGAATTCATAGCGAGCTGATTAAAAAAACAAGTGTTTGCCTGAACAGCACCGCAAACTGTGGTGGCTCGGGGATGTGCTCCGAACGTGCCGAATCGTCTGACGAGACGAGTATCGTCCATGTCTCTTTCGGAATGGCGTAAACTGGTGAAAACAACGCGTCAGTTGACAATAGTGTATGAAGTGGGTTACGAAAATTTTGCTCTACCTTCCAGTATGTTTTGACTGGTGTTTCAAAATATGGCCTCCATACATTTAGCTTCTAAGCCGATTTTGTGCGTGTTTGGGTATGCTTGTACCACAGATTTATTGCGTGGTCTAACCCCACATCCACTTACTCTGCACTTCCAGTGTTGGCTTTTCTGTGAGAAGAATTGAACTGCGCTTGAATGCTAGTGAATTGTCGATGCTAATACAGATTTTGCCGAGTATAGTGACAGTGCCCATTAACCGCTTCGACACCATCATCCTGTCCTAACTGATGCTCATCATCATCATCGATAGCATGACATCAGTGTTCGACACCGATGCTTCACTGCCGTAGAGTATTGTTAGTTGTGCAATTCATGGTTGTACGTGGGCTGGGATACTGCCAGGGCGCCCACACCTAGACAGGAGGACGATTAGGGTCCTCAACCAAAGACTTTGGCTCAAAAGCCTAACCGCAAGGCAGCGGTGTTTGGTGAGAAATGCAACCGTATCACAGTTTCTATCGAACAAGTCGCTAGACACTCGAACCCCCAACCTGAAGGACCAGAAGACTGTGTTCGTCAGACCTCTAACCGTTGACCAAGTTGGTATGGGAGACTCTGTGGGTGTCATAGGACACTCCCCAGTATAGCTTAGTGGATCGCAGAGATGCGCAAACCGTCACACCACGGTAAGGTCCAGTCTCTTCGTGACAGCCTAACTAATGCTCCACGTCGTTTGTTGACCTCGTTAGAGAGCAGTAGAGTAAAAGTTCGATATCGCAGTGCAGGTATCGTTTCTTCGACTGTCACTTGTATACCCACCTAAAGCCTTCTTCATTCGTTTTTTTTGTGGCATGGCGAACGGATACAGCACGCAAGAATTTTTATTTTATCGATCGCTAGATTAACCTTTCCAATACGTGCTCTCTGTTTTTTTGTTGCCTATAGCTGGACCTCAGCACACGGCAGCGATCAGGCAGCTACTGCAGTTTTCTTTATGTTTGTTTCGTTGTTTGGCTAGCTGTTCTTTTAATATTTTCTGTCATTAACTGCTGGCTCCACAGGCACTCGAATACTTCGAGCCCGGAACAGCTTTTTTCACCCATCTGGACTTGTTCTCATGTTGATTTCTCTCTACTCCCCACTGACCGATTGTCTGTAACATCCTTTCTGTTGATCGTTTCAGGAAGCTGTTCATCGCAAGGTCGAAGTCAAGGGTCGAACAATGTTCCTGTCCGTCCTTGAGCAAATCTATCGTTTCTCTCTGGGTTCGGTTGCCGGAGCGGTCGGGGCCACCGCGGTTTACCCTATTGATTTGGTCAAGACGCGCATGCAAAACCAACGCACTGGTTCATTAATCGGAGAGCTCATGTATAAAAATAGCTGGGATTGTTTCAGGAAGGTTATCCAGTAAGGCCACTTTCATGTTTATCATGAAATTTGTTGCTTTCGTTTTATACACCTTAAACAAAACATGGTGCCTTCCTCTGCGTGATTCGACCTAGGAAATGGCAAATGAGACAATCAAATGAATTCGCGTTTGCGTGGTCCTCGTCTCTGACCGTAGTTTCACTTGATTCACACCAGGGAGAGGGTGTTTGGACGTTTTTCTAAGGCGTACAACCTTTGAAACCATGTAGGAGTGAAAATCTGCCCCAGCCCCTCTCTGATTTGTGAGAATTTTTGAAACGAACAAAATGCAAATCATATCGTTAGCTTCCAGAACTACCTATAACAGTCCGACACTAACCGAGGAAAACCGATATCCAAAGAAGGTCCGACAAAACAGATGGCTGTCAGGAAAGAAGATCATTTGTCACCGTTGATATCGAGAGGATCAGCCGGAATCCGTAGGATGCTTCTGTGTTTAAACATCTGACAGCCTAACTAGCTAGTGTCATCAACCGCACCTCGTTCCTATTGCTAGTAACTGTCTTATCTAAGTAGATCATTGATTCGTCATCTCAGCATTTGTCAACTGTGATCCCTGCAGCTGGTGGTCACTTCTTCTAATCGATTTTTTTAAAAGTTATCTTGCGCAACCCACTTTCAATAGGAATCGAGCAACAGTTGGAAGCTTCCACTCATCTAATCGTGTGCTCACTATCCTAAAACTGAAAAGTTTCATAGTGACGTCTCTTTGGTGTGTAAGCTGTGGAACCCGATTCCATCACGTTCACTAACGCCGGTAAAACAAATTTTGGAGAACCGAACGAGCTTCTAACTAATATCCTGCGTTCTGACTTTGTCATTAGGAATTTGTGCATCAATGTAGATTCGAGGCTTTTCTGTCTACTGGAAGTTCAACTTGAAATGACATTTCTCTCTAAGGTTTGTTTTCAACGGACTTGTGGTGCACAGGGTTAGTGTGGAATTGTTTATGTCGAGTTATTTTTCACATGTTCAATTCCATCCTTGTTTATCGATTTTTGTTACCTTCAGAACGAGTGCATTGAATGTTCTTTCTTTTACCAACTGTTTCGAGCTTCCACATCAGTATCCGATCAGCTAGCCAAAGTATTTAGTTTGGCAAAGTAGTACGGGTCAGTTGGTATCCTGTGGGTGCATTCAACCAGATCGATTGCATTTATCCGTGACGAAACAAGATCATTGGATAAACGGACACAGAAGGGACTTGTTCGGATGTCTATTTGGTCCTCAATACCGATTGTGCTGAAGCTTCTTTTTCGTTCAGTTGAAAGACAAAAAATCCATTACAACTTTGAAGAATATCGTTGCCTTTAGTCCCTTTGTAGTAAATGTTCTGATGGCTGAGGCAGGAGGGGCCATACTGACGTGATTCTAAGGTGACAAAACACAATCTTACCTTGCGTTCGATTGGTCGTAGGAATGCTCCCTTTCGCCGCACAAACTTGTATATCTAAAGGTCGCTGCATTCTTGGAGTATAGGATGTTAGCAGGTCGAAAGTAGATTAATTCCAAATGAGGAGTTTGTATAGTTATGGCGACTCGCATGACAGCTTGCCATAAACTTTGAACGGCCTCTTGTGAGACAGGACTTACCATCGAATGTGGCCACTTATCGGCCCTTCTTGTGTGCCATCCCCAGGAGATTCCCAATGGTTTCCCAAGATGCCACCAATTTCCGCAGAACGCATTTCATTCTTTCAAAAACAGGTTCGAGGGCTTTGCTGGACTCTACCGTGGTCTTGGACCTCAGCTGATTGGTGTAGCCCCTGAAAAGGCTATCAAGCTGACAGTCAATGACCTAGTACGAGATCAGTTCACCCCATCTTCGGGGAGCATTCCACTGACAGCTGAAATTCTTGCTGGAGCTTGTGCAGGTGCTAGCCAGGTCGTATTCACTAACCCACTGGAGATTGTAAAGATACGACTCCAGGTTGCCGGAGAGATAGCTTCCACAAAGCGAATTTCTGCCATCACTGTAAGTTGTCCGGTCTTTGATTTATTATTTTACTTTGTTTCGTCATCTACGTATACCACTGACTGTAAGTTACATTGTGCTAACTTGTTATCTCGGTGGCAGCACAGGGGACGCGTGGAACACTAATTGGCAATTAACTGCGGAACTGTTAGTTCCACGATCAGGCTTTTGAGTCTTTTGGCTTTTCGTTCCGATATTCCCCCTAGTTTTCTTTGCCTTTCACTGAAAATAAACTTGCTGGAAAACCGTAAGATCATTCCCTAAGTTGGTATCCTTATAGAAGAATGAATCGCTTTCATGTTTCAGTTTCCTAGCGAATTGGTGCTTTGCGCATAACTCACAGTCTTCGTCCATGTTGAGAAGAACACTTTAGAGCGGACCACTGTCTCCGTGAAGCTTAACCAAGGACAATCGTTGCATCACATTTGTTTGGCTGACTCAGTTTTTACTATTCACTACAGTGTACATTGGCCTCATCAAAGGAAGAAAAACGCATTGAAAAACAGTTTCTTGGTCCACTGGGTTTACCTCGGGCTGATTTCACACTCAGCTGAGGTTGGCATTGGACGCCCATTCACGAAAAATGCCTATTCAAAAAATGCCCCATTTCAAAGACCACTGTTTGCCGTAATAAGCTTCCTAAATGAGTGATTTTCTTCACTATCCTCTTCAGATCGTCATACGACGAACTCTATGTCCTCTTTCCCCCCTCACAGAACATTACTCTTTCAACAGTGATATCTGGACACAAATATTACAGCGCCAATATTTAGGTGGTAGATCCTCAGCAATGTTCACCCTCTCCATCGATAGTTTTCAACCAATCCCGTCACTTGTTCCTGTGACGCTACAGATATTGGTATTTTGGTTTAATTAAAAAATGGCGACGTTCATCAGCGGAATTGCATAATTTTATTTTGACCCTCTTTATGTGGCTCACTCTGATTTTCGCTATATGTGGTTATGACAATGGGTTTTGTACGATGCACGTATTGTATATTGCTTGGCGAACGCTGTGAAACCGTTTCGCCTTTCCAGCAACATAAGTTGTCAAAACGCTATTTTATCTTGGTGTGGCTTGAGCCTTACAGTTATCCACAAGTCGTACCAGCTGGAATTCCGTTCCCCAATGTGTTCAGCCATGTGAACAAGCAGACAGTGCAAGCAGAGTACACTGTTCGCCCTCTTCTCGATTATTCGCGTTACACGGTGCTAAGCAGCTGAGGAATTCAGACGTTCTCTCCAGGTGAACATCTACCCCTTTCCCCGGCCTGGGCAACCGGGAAGAGTCTCTTCACCACGCTTTTCTATCTACAATTGTCTTTTCTCAACTCTTCGCCTACCCTACAAAAGACAGTGCTAGGTCATTGCCACTATTACACCCCATCTACCCAAGAGCTTTCAACGTCCATTTCTGTCAGATAGGACAAGATGCATCCTTCGCTTAAAGTCAACGTGTGTTCTCCCTCCGAACCGTGTGATCTTAATCGTGAACCCTAATCCAGCAACAACAGTCAACTCAGACTCCTTTCATCTCTTTCTACGTGTGTCTGGTGCTCCTGAAACAACAGTTTCTGGGAGAAATAGCTAAATGGCTGAACTTATTTTACTTGACGAGTTTTTATTATATGTCCATTTCTGCGCCGTGGACTTTCTGACTCAGTTCAGACCACTGGCAATCGAGAGGGAAAACGATGCTTATTTGTAGTGTCAGTATGTGATCTGACTGGCATTAGTTCGAATGCTATTGAAGGTATTTTATATTAAGATATCCTGGGCTAATTCGTTAAACAATGAGCACCGGCGTCGCGGTTGATGTGAATGCCAGGTCTAGCCAACTAACTAATGTGTTCGAATACAACCTGGTGGTCTCTTTTTGATCCATACCCTCCACACGGACAACTAGGATCGGCTTCTTTAACCCTGCGCTGACAGCCGTCAATCTTCATGGAACGCAGTCCAAGTTTTTAACACGAACTGGCGCACCCCTTTATACTGACGATCATCATGGACCTCATCGTACAACCACCAATACACCAGCCCTCGACTGCCATGCAGTCGCCAGAAAAGAATGGGAAGAGAGGAAATAATTGGGGAAACTTAGTGCAACAAGGCCCGTTCTTCGTAACCTAATGGCCACATCCATTCCCGTTAATCTCCGGATACTGTTAATATCGGAGATACAACCACTGACGAGTGGTGTCAAACTCTGAGCACATTTTGCATCGCAACTTTGGCTGTTTCCTCTATTGACACTAATTCAGCCAGCATCGCCCCAATGGTTGCTTTCTTGGCCTCTCCAGGCTGATAACGGGGACCTCAGACCGGTAGCAGGAACTTTCTCATTAGGCGGCGAGAAAACAGACGTTATTACTGACCTAGATGTGTACTAGACATACCGATTCACTTTTAGTGCTCGCATCAGATTAACCTAGTCTACAGCCGTTTCACCTGTGACTCGAACTTTGTAGGAGGTCAAAAGAAGGCTGAGTGGTATAGATTTGACGTATGTGAGGATCTCGTGACTCGTTTTTTTGCCGTATGAGTTGCATGCTGTGGCCGCCAACCACTGTTCCTTTTTGTCATCCTCTGTTTTGTGAGCACCTTAGAAGAAAAAATAAATAAATCGTCCAGCTGTAGCACCCTTTCGGTGCCTAGCTGTCATGCCACCAGAAGGAAGCACGAGGGCTGAGATACTGCCAGGTCGCCCAAGACAGGGAGGTTGGGTGCTAAACTCTTACCAGCATCCTACCGTTCTGCTGTTCGCTTTCACCGCAATACTGCTGAAATATTTTCTGGTTTATCTTTTGGGGATACCAACCTCCGTTTGGACACATAGCTACATCTCCTGTCTCACTTTTCTTTCATTCACACCCTTTCCTAACCTTTGGTCATGTAACAGGTTATTAAAGACCTTGGATTCTTTGGATTATACAAGGGGGCTCGTGCCTGCTTCCTCCGGGACATTCCATTTTCTGCCATCTACTTTACTGCCTACAGTCATTTGAAGCAGACGTTTGCCGATGAGAAAGGTTTCAATTCTCCTGCCACACTTTTGGCTGCAGCTACATTGTCTGGCGCCCCTGCAGCTTGTTTGACCACACCGGCGGATGTGATCAAGACGCGGTTACAGGTAAACCTGAATTCTTTTTGGGGGGGTTTGGTGTGCCTACTGCAAAATAAAAACAGTCGACACTTCCGAAATTTTTAAAACATAAACCTCAAGTTGTGACTAGTAACTGAAAGATGAACTCTTTTTGGTGTCCTTTTGTCGACCTGTATTTTCTAATCCCCTGGAAAAAAGATAACTGTTTATGAATGGTTCCTTTGTTTCCGTTCCCGGAGTCAGTTGCATTATGATGTTCATTGTGCTGAAGGATAGCGCTAATCAGAAAACTTCTTCAGTTAATACTGAATGTCGACAAGTATACCGGTTGAAACGCTAAGTGGCTTTTAACTTCGTTTTGTCCTGAAGGTATAGTTGTTTTTTATCGAATGATGTGTAAACTGACAGTAAGCCGGTTGCCTGATCCACATAAGAAAAATCGTTCGGTTGTAGCACTGTTTCGGTGCCTAACTGCCAAGGCTCCAGAAGGAAACATGAGGGCTTGGATACTGCCAGGTTACCCAAGCCTGAACAGGGGAAGTCGAAGTGCAGAGATCGGGTTCGAACTACGGACCTATCGGATAGAACTGCCAAGCAGAAGGAAACATGAGGGCTTGGATACTGCCAGGTTACCCAAGCCTGAACAGGGGAAGTCGAAGTGCAGAGATCGGGTTCGTTCGGTTCACTGTTTCGGTGCCTAACTGCCAAGGCTCCAGAAGGAAACATGAGGGCTTGGATACTGCCAGGTTACCCAAGCCTGAACGAACGAAGTCGAAGTGCAGAGATCGGGTTCGAACTACGGACCTATCGGATAGTAAATTCGCGCTCCAACCACTGTGCGCGCCATATCTGTCCTATGGCCATATGCTCGACCAGCCCAGGCAACTGACCTTCTACTTGCATGATATAGTTGTTTTGTCATCCCGCGATCCAAAGACGCGTGATGTTTCTCAGACCGCTGTCTACTGCATCCATTCTGAAAGGCCACTTTTCGCAGCTTTAGTGCATTCATCAAGGATTTGTGCTCGCATCAGATTAACCTAGTCTACAGCCGTTTCACCTGTGACTCGAACTTTGTAGGAGGTCAAAAGAAGGCTGAGTGGTATAGATTTGACGTATGTGAGGATCTCGTGACTCGTTTTTTTGCCGTATGAGTTGCATGCTGTGGCCGCCAACCACTGTTCCTTTTTGTCATCCTCTGTTTTGTGAGCACCTTAGAAGAAAAAATAAATAAATCGTCCAGCTGTAGCACCCTTTCGGTGCCTAGCTGCCATGCCACCAGAAGGAAGCACGAGGGCTAAGATACTGCCAGGTCGCCCAAGACAGGGGGGTTGGGTGGTAAACTGTTACCAGCATCCTACCGTTCTACTGTTCGCTTTCACCGCAATACTGCTGAAATATTTTCTGGTTTATCTTTTGGGGATACCAACCTCCGTTTGGACACATAGCTACATCTCCTGTCTCACTTTTCTTTCATTCACACCCTTTCCTAACCTTTGGTCATGTAACAGGTTATTAAAGACCTTGGATTCTTTGGATTATACAAGGGGGCTCGTGCCTGCTTCCTCCGGGACATTCCATTTTCTGCCATCTACTTTACTGCCTACAGTCATTTGAAGCAGACGTTTGCCGATGAGAAAGGTTTCAATTCTCCTGCCACACTTTTGGCTGCAGCTACATTGTCTGGCGCCCCTGCAGCTTGTTTGACCACACCGGCGGATGTGATCAAGACGCGGTTACAGGTAAACCTGAATTCTTTTTGGGGGGGTTTGGTGTGCCTACTGCAAAATAAAAACAGTCGACACTTCCGAAATTTTTAAAACATAAACCTCAAGTTGTGACTAGTAACTGAAAGATGAACTCTTTTTGGTGTCCTTTTGTCGACCTGTATTTTCTAATCCCCTGGAAAAAAGATAACTGTTTATGAATGGTTCCTTTGTTTCCGTTCCCGGAGTCAGTTGCATTATGATGTTCATTGTGCTGAAGGATAGCGCTAATCAGAAAACTTCTTCAGTTAATACTGAATGTCGACAAGTATACCGGTTGAAACGCTAAGTGGCTTTTAACTTCGTTTTGTCCTGAAGGTATAGTTGTTTTTTATCGAATGATGTGTAAACTGACAGTAAGCCGGTTGCCTGATCCACATAAGAAAAATCGTTCGGTTGTAGCACTGTTTCGGTGCCTAACTGCCAAGGCTCCAGAAGGAAACATGAGGGCTTGGATACTGCCAGGTTACCCAAGCCTGAACAGGGGAAGTCGAAGTGCAGAGATCGGGTTCGAACTACGGACCTATCGGATAGTAAATTCGCGCTCCAACCACTGTGCGCGCCATATCTGTCCTATGGCCATATGCTCGACCAGCCCAGGCAACTGACCTTCTACTTGCATGATATAGTTGTTTTGTCATCCCGCGATCCAAAGACGCGTGATGTTTCTCAGACCGCTGTCTACTGCATCCATTCTGAAAGGCCACTTTTCGCAGCTTTAGTGCATTCATCAAGGATTTAGGTAGGTCAGTCGACTTGTTATCGGTTCAGCGTCCCGTCAAACACATAACAAAACTGAACATCCGTATGCATTCCAAAGTGATATAGTTTCTTCGCTAGACTAAGGATGGGATTCTCGTGTTTTCCAAAGCCATAGAGGAGGATTAGTTTGCTCATAGCTTCTTTCCCACCGAAGCTCTGGCGTAAAGAACCCCGTCATGGTCACTTTGAGGCCGGTTTATGTTCTCTGTTTTCTTTTCTAGGTGGAAGCTCGGAAGGGTCAGACCACCTATTCAGGTCTCATGGATGCCGCGAAGAAAATATGGCGTGAAGAGGGTGGTCGAGCGTTTTGGAAGGGTGCAGGAGCCCGTGTGTTTCGTTCCAGTCCTCAATTCGGCATCACTTTGCTGACTTACGAGATGTTGCAGCGCGTGTTCCACATTGATTTTGGTGGCCGGTAGGTTTCTTTTTCTGTTTTTCTGAGCTTTTTTTATTTTTCCGCAAACAACCTTGTGTTTATGGGTGTTGAAGATGTCCGGTTTGTAAGTTTCACTTGAGTTCGATGTTATTTTCATCCAATCATACATCGCATACACTTCACCGTCCGTTCTCAACTTTCTACTGTTCTGTTCAGGGAACTCACCGGTACTGGTATCGATCGTCACATGCAACAGACACTGGTCAATCCTGATCACATCGGGGGCTATCGGTTTGCCACGGCCGCATTTACTGGACTGGAGACCAAGTTAGGTTTATCTTTCCCCAAGTACACGGTCACATAGACCCTGTCGGAACTCTACTGAGCTGCTAGTCCATACGGTTTAGGTGCCTTGAGGTTTTATCCTTTTACTTTTTTTGTGCATTTCCGTTTTGCGCTGTCCCCACTCCCTTATCTATCTTTTCATGTGCTCCACGCATCTCACTACTTCCCAACACTCAGGCTTGCGAGTACTTCTCCAAGAATACCTCTATTATCAATCCGAATAACTTTTTCCCGTTTTCTGTTTTCCCAGTTGTAAAACTTCACACACTTTCAGCTTCCTTTTGTGTCTGTCATGACACCCAGATATTCTTTTGTTAGGATGGCTTACTTTTGTCTGCGCCGTTTGATACGCCAAAACGTACTGTACCATCTCGTCAATTAGATATTGTTTTTGGAAGAACTTCGGTAGTTTGTTTCCTCACCAACTGATGGATGCGTTAAAGGAATCCACCTCGGTACGGTTACATTATGAATGAAGACCGAGTCATGAGTGCGCAGTTCCTAGCAAATAGAATCGTCATGGTTACAGTACGGATACTTTGCTATTTGTACGCCTCTTTTTGAGCGAATCTTACGGTGAGGTTATCTGAACGCTTGGTTGCTGAAATTCGTCCGGCACAAACCATCCGGGGAAAACAGGGACTTCCTCTTCCTGTTGAAGGAAGGCGTTGCGCACCACCTCTTAACTGACCGGAAGCCTGCGTTGAACTTTGTAGGTGCACGGCTTCTCTTCAAGACAACTTCTGTCTCAGTATGGTTGATTATTCGAGAAGCGTGAAGAATGGACCCTTATTCGGATGTAAAACGTACGTCACCCATGGTTTCTGTTGCGCCGTCTTGTTCGGGGAGGATGATACGGCTCCGCCTGATACGGGCAGAAAGCTGGATCAGCCGTGGACGCTCCTGCTGGCGTAGTACTAGCTAACTTCCAGATGAGCAAAACCAGAATGAAACTTTATTTTCCGGTGGATGTCTTTTGCTCCTTGAGTCTTCATCATCTTTGACAGCAATGTACACTGGCGCTGA
>NW_008751675.1:3156152-3209851 GCF_000715545.1 Opisthorchis viverrini
CCCCGGGCGCAGAACCGCCATATAACCATGAGTATCTTGAACTATTCAAATCACTAAAGCCCCCACACGTTTAGCTTGTTTTTGATGTGAAATAAGCAATAGGTTTTTCTTCCTATGTTTAGCAACGGTCACAAGAACCCCACTTGCTTCAATTCGAGAGTTTCTTCATTATGGCCTAGTAAGTGTGAAGTGATCTTGCGGGAAACATGTTTGCAAAGCTCTGGACCATTTCCGCAACCTATCACCCTGGTCATAGGTTGATGGCTGGAATTACCTGTTCATAGTGTCGGATAATGATACTCGACTACCTTTGAACCTTGAAGAAAGTATACCACCCAACGGGAAGGTAAGACATGAATCTGGTGTGAATCCCAAGACGAATGTCTAATGCAGCTCATCAGGTCTTTTCTTACGCACAGTAGTATATTCGTTGTTAAGCAACCCTGCCCAATTGTCCCTAGACAGGTTGCGACACCTAGTTTGAGGAAACCTTCAACCTGGCTATGTCGGAAGACGCGGAATTAACTGGTTTCACATGGAAGGCATCAAACGGATGTAATGTACGGATAGGGGACTGTGTAGTTCAAAATACAGATGGTGATGTTTACCCTGTGCTGCTACACCATACAGGCTTTTTCCTCCAACTACTGCGCATCGGGGCTCCTTTCAGAGACGCACGCATCTAGCTGCTAACGTTTCACCATCGCTGGTTTGCAGAAAGTACTTTTATAGCCCATGAATTAGAGACAACATAGTCGAAAATCTGCTAGCGTATTCAGTCAGTCGTGTTTATAATGCTGCACGTCCCGCGGTTCGGATTGGGTGAATTCTTTTTTCTCCATCACACCGGTCGCTTCGCTAATACAGCACTAGCTATTTTGATATATTCAGTGACTTGATCTTCCACAGTACCAGTCACCAGTCTAGTAGACACCGAGTGACCTCAACAAATGGCCGTGGAATGTGAGAATTCGCATTCCAGTTCATACTAATGACTTCAAGTTTCGATTCATTTGTTTCTGTCGAAGGTCCGCTTTCATGTTACACGGTAAACTAACCAACACCGTATCCATTAGTATGATACAGGCTTATCCGTCACAAAGAGACTGGACCTTACCGTGACATGACGGCTTGCGTGCCTCCGTGACTCATTAAACTATACTGGAAAGTGTCCGTGCGACAGTCGCAGAATCTCTCATGCCAGGTTGGTTAATGGTTAGAGTTCTGGCCCTCCATGTTGGGGTTGGAGCAAGTGTGGCGTTTTTTTTCTGTAAAAACGGCAATGCAGTTGCATTTTCCGCCACACAGCTGCCCTATGGTCAGGCTTTGGTTTAAACCCTTAGTTGTCCCCCTATCTAGGTCTGGGCACCCTGGCAGTATCCCAGCTCAAGTACAATCATGAATCGCACAACTAAATAATCTCGTGCTATATTGGCCGTCTCGCGGTGTCATCGCCTGGGTCGCCTTACTTGCTTAATACAGCAGGACGGGTGAGCGAAAACAGGTCACTACTGACGCCCACTTTTTCTCTTTCAAATACTTTTTCTTCCACCCTATTAGTAACTCTCCTTGTAGGCCCAGCGCTTAGGACTTGTGACTCCGTTCGTCGTGCATCGGTTTTTCGAGCAACATCTGCGCCTCATCCGGCACCCAAATTCTCAGGCATCTCGGAATCAATCTTCAACCCTCGACGCTCAGTCTGTTTGGCTGTTTTCAAATGTTTACACTCTGAAGCGAACAGAACAGCAAGCTGCTCTTTCCCTCATACTGGGCTCGCTTGACATCGATGTTGATCGCTGTCTGTTTGTCATGTCTGCTTAAGCTCCAACCGACTCTAGCTCTGACACCATCAAAGACACGTTTTATGATGCCTTGAATGCCCTGTTGCGGCGAACTAGAAGCTCAGCTACCGTTCTGGTTGCCGTAAATCCGAGTGCATGATTGGTCAGGCTTAGCCCATCTGAGACTGGATTAGGTAGTCTATGTGGATTGGGTTCGCTAAGTACGGACGACGGCGAAGGATTACTTGGAGTATATGCTGACCGGAGCTTGTTTTCATTCAGTACTAACTTCCGAAATAGTTGAAGTCGTCTGTCCATTTGGTATCTTACAGCAGCATGTCGGCTACGAACTCAAATTGATCACATTGCCATCAGTTACCGATGATGTGGATCAATAACTGACTGCGGTTCGTTTTGGAACACATTTGTAGTTCCCTTCAATTTCCAGGACCGCGTAAGGTGCGGACTAATCGCTTAGCAACTGAGAGACTGGTAGATCCGGATGTTCGATAAATTTACCAGAATTGTCTCTCGGAGTCTCTTCCAACTGTTCGTTCCAAATGAGTTTGTTCTGCGACATGATTGCTACCTCTTTGCAAAGTGCTGAGAATTTTGCCTTTGGCACGGCACTACCCAGGCATTCTCCCGCATCCCTTGGTGGTTTGTTTATTCTCCTCTTATGCTCACCAATTCTGTGGTTTGAACCTGACTTCTGTCTCTCGACTTCCCCTGTCTAGGTTTGGGCAACCTAGCAGTATCCCAATCCTCGTGCCTCCTTCGTGTGGCACGGCAGCTGGGCACCGATTATTGTATTATTGGAACCGCTACATGCACTATCACTGTAGCCCTAAACGAAACACTTAACTTCCAGCGAAATTGAGTTCCTCTGGGTTGTCGGATGGATGTTCATAATTTTGCCAGCCTCTGGCACATGACTTACGCTTTTAGTTCAAAGCGAGTGTCCACCTTTGTTATATGGGTCATAGGCATTGCTGATGTAAGTGGGAGATAGGCGGCAGCCTTCAGTATTCGCCCCTCGATTGTCTCGCTTTACAGAGCCGCTTTCCGAATAAGCCTATCTCCAGTGACACGAACCGGTGAGGCTGTGTGGGCGACGTGGTCGCATGAGAAAGGATCATTTACCTCAGATTGCTTTTTGTTTAGTCATGAGTCTCCACGGCGCTTCCGTATCCGGGTTGCTGTGACTGCCTCCTCCCTTGATTTGACGAAAATCGTGATCACGAATTCCCACCCACAAAGAACCATCACAGCACTATACACATTGCATTGACGCACGTTGTCTTCGTTTCTCAAATGCTTCCTGCAGTCGGTTTTTAAAACTGACTGATAGACCCGTCCAACCATGATAGGCGATATGCGTCTACACAGTCGACCTGAGATGTATTCTCCCAATTTTTGGACGGTCGATGTAACTTCATGTGGTCGAACCGAATACTAGATGCACTTTTCAACTATGTCGTCACGCCCTTGTCCGTAAACTGTGCTTTCTAGCCAAGGCACTAAACCTTTCTGTTTTTGCAGTATCCCGTGACCGGTCACGTATCAGCACTCTGATTGTGTGAACTTCGGAAAAAACTTCCTATCGCTTTTATCGTGAATACGGCAGTGAAGCATCGATGTTGAACACTGATGTCATGCTGCCGATGATGATGTTATCGTTTATCTCCCTGTTTGACGCTGGTAGACTGCACGAAAGTTTCAACGTTGTTTGACTTCATTGTCGCTTGCTTCGTAGTTGAACTGATAACAGTCTACCTCCTTGGGTTTCGCTCAAGTATAACCAATTACCACATAGTCGTTAAGATGCTCTTGGAGGACAAAAAGTTGCAGTAGAAGCAAATGGAAGTTTGTGGTCCCGTGACCCTTGGCAGCTAGCCCATTCTCGAGAAGTTCTCATTGATTGGTTCCTCTTTAAACTACTCTATCTTGCCATGTGTTGTGATGCATTGTGACTTTTGTAGGAGACTTTCATGAATTATATCATCTAGCCTTCCAATTATTAGCCATTCGGTTAAGAATTCACTTCTCTCGGGAAAGATAGAGCGCTACCGATATATCAGCAACGGTCGACATGCCATGTGAGTCAAATGCACCGAATAAATGTCAGTCCTCACCACTCGAAATTAGTCATTTTACCAGTCAAAGCAACGATCAGTATTTCATCCAGTGGTGTCTGTAGATCTTGGGGATGTTTTCTTCTCCCGTCCACTTGAACTTCTAGATGAATGTGTGGATTCGAATCCTCTGTTTTGAGAACCATTGTACTAACGCATTTACAACCCTCGTTGGCGGTATTTTTTCGGATGGAATCATTCTACAACCCAGGTTGTTTTCATCAATTCTAAAGTATCTATGCAATGAAGTGAATTCGACATTTATATCTTTGTAATTTACTACTCATAAAGCTGCTGAAAATCCGTCAACAGCCCGTGACCGGTTTCGCCCTTTTTGGGGCTCATCAGGTGGGCGCAGTCCCCGAGTTTCCGTCAACCTTATGTCCTACTTGAAACCCAATTGCACGAAATTAGCAAATATACACTCATTTGCAAACTAATTTGGTTTTTCGAGAGACTCACCTGGGACCCAGCTGAACCTTTCGTTTGTTTTCAGGCGACTAAATATGCTGCACCAGGCCTCCTCATGTTTCAGTCGCTACGATATTCGAGATGTCGCGATACATGTATATCTTCGTAATGTACTACTCATAAGGTTGCTGAAAATCCGTCGACAGCCCACGACCTGTTTCGCCCTTTTCGGGGCTCATCAGGTGGGCTCAATCCCCGAGTTTCCGCCAACCTTATGTACTACTTGAAACCAAATTGCACCAAATGGCTGAATTCAACACTTCCCTACAGTACTCCATTGTGAGGAGGCAATGAAAAACTCAACGTTTAGTTTTTCTCAAGTCTGGCTTGATGAACTCCTTTTGTGGAATAGCTGTTTCTTATTGGACTTAGCACCACAAAATTCTGAAATGTGGTCAACTCTGTCCTCTGCTCTTCGACAGTACGTACGCCCCGTGGACAGAATTCTAAAATTTCTCACTGAGCCTCCCGCTAAAGAAACCACTTCAGGGACTGGCTAAAATGATCCCATCTGTTTGGGGGGGGGGTAGTATCTATGCCTTGAGGAACTAAGTAAGTTTAGCCCTTGCTGAGGTTTAGTCCTTAGATAGTATACGTTTTCTAGTTGCAACTTCACTTTTACTCCGCTCGATTCCTCGTTTCTTGGTTCGCAGAGTATCCGTATCTTAAAGCCACTACCCATTATTTTATTCTTATATTATCATATGAATAATTCCACGTATTATATAATACATATTTATGTCATATTTTGTTGTGTTATTGTTGTATCAATATTGTCAATCTGTATATAAATATGACGTATTCCTTAGGGTGAGCAGGATTCGCATGACAAGCAGAACGATTAATCGGACCGACCATTTCACTAAAAAGCTTGGAGCGGTACACCCTGTTGTGACTTCACTTAGTTAGTAGGGTGCTGGATGTATCTGATTATTTTATGGCCCTTTCTAGCAAACTGGCTGTGGCAATGAGTGTGCCCGGACGGATGTACATATCAGCCTTGAGTAGTGAGGATAATAAACAAAGCAGTTCTTGTAAGTATCCGCGGGAAAGCTATGCAACACTGGTGAGATGAAGCGGACACTTACAGAAGCGCGACACATTCATTCAGATCTGATTTTTCTAGCGGCCTGTATTAAACCTTTAAATCATTCGGTTGGTATTGAGGGTTTTACTCTTGCTGTTGACCACTCCTGTCACGAAGAGACTGGACCTTACCATAGTGTGACTGTTTGCGCAACCCAGCGATCCTTTGAGCTATCCTGAGGGATATCCCCGACACACTCACAGCGTCTCCCAAACAGGTTGGTTTATGGTCAGAGGTCCGACAAACACAATCTTCTGGTCCTCCAGGTTGAGGGTTGGATTGTCTGGCGACTTATTCCGCAGAAGTGGGAATGGATTTGCATTTCCCGCCAAACACCGCTGCTTTGAGGTAAGGGTTTTGTGCCAAAGGCTTTGGTTGAATATTCTAATCGTTCTCTTGTCTAGGTGCGGCCACCCTGACAGTATCCCAGCTCGCGTTCAACCATGACACTTACAACTAACAATACTCTCATGCCACGTGGGCCGTCGCATAGTGTCATCAGCCGGATCGCATTACTCGCTGCATACAGCAAGACGGGCAGGCGAAAACAGGCTACTGCTGACGCCTCCCTTTTTCCTCTTTCACATACTTTTTCTTCCCCCCCCCCATCCTCCCCACCCCATTAATTGCTCTCTCCTTGTGGGCTCAGCACTTAGGACTGATGACTCTGTTCGTCACATGACGCTGATATTCTCAGGTACCTCGAATTTTACGACATCGAAGCATCGGTGTTGAAAACGATTTTATGCTGTCGATTATGATGATGATGTTGACTACTCAGTCGGTCACTAGTTTAGCGGTCTTGGCTGAATTAGGATACGCAATTGATTGAGTTACCATGATAAGAATCAACCGACGAAGTCAGTTCGCCCGAAAAGCTGGAACTCTGCAAATTATCTCAGTTGCTTGTGTAGAGGCGGTCTGGTACCCGATGCCGGTTAAATGGGTGATATTTGCGCCGTGGCATTGTTATTCCTGCTCGTTAGCTATTGAGGTGATACCGTTTTGCCCTTTTGGATGTCCAGACGTCTGACTAAGCAGGTACGCAGTTCACCTTTGAAAAGTCGTGGGCTGTACACCAATCATCACAACCGGTAGCTTCAGTTCCGCCAAATTATTCGACAGTGGTTATCATATGCACGTTGCGGAGCACTTTCTCTGGGGGCAGAACTTATAAACCGCACCACTCCACAGAAACCAAACTGTGAATTATCGGAATGGCAATCATTACTAGCTAAATTCAAATTAATATGGTAAGTAGGCGGATCCACTTCTCATATACTATAAAGGTGTGAATTCGGCAATAACAGCGTGGACTGTATGAAATTAAGGGTCGGATGAAGAGGAAAACACCCGTCTGGGATAAGCCTTTATGTGTTTCGGAAGTTACTGCAAGGAGGCGTTGATAGGATTTCAGGTACAACAGCTCCCATTAAGGGAACGTCAGTGAAAACCACTCGGCCGTAAACTCTACCCCAACTTCATATCACTCAAGGTGGTTCGTCTCGGAATAACAACTCTGTTTGATATGAAACTATATGTCACCTTTGGCTACATTCATCAGTGCTACTAAGGGGCGCATATTAATGTGACTTCATACAAGTACTCAACCATTAGTATGGTGGTAGATACCTTCAGATGGGAGATGAACAATTTCGAGCAACATATGCGCAGCGGTGGAAATCACCTCCAAAATAGTTGCATTTCGGTGGATGTGTATCCACGTGATTTGATTCAAATGTGTCTTATAATAAAATCTGTTTTTATGATGGTGTTTGTGCGGCTCCACGAAATCAGACGGTTGAAAATATGTCTATGTATTGGCCAATCGAAAAAAAATTTGTCCCCACTGGTTACTCTGTTCTGTCTATTACTCGACTGGGCTCTCGGCTGGGTGCTTTATACACAGCGAAATTCACCTGCAAATGAATGAATGGTGAAACGCCTTCGAGTGCGGAGTTGTCTTTTGACAAACACGAACTAAGCGATTACAATGTATCAGACACGAAGGTAATAACCTCATTTGCACCGAGTTTTTGAAAAGTCAACATCTTCAAGCGCCCTCGTGATCTTCCTTTAATGTTGCCTGAATATATAACACTAACCAACAAACAACGTAAATCGGTTTGATAATTTCCAAGTTAACCTTCCATCGGATACGTCGCCTTAAACTAACTGATCAGACACTATCCGTATGTTTCGTCAGTGGCACATGCCACTACACCGATAGTCTTTCATTTTGTCACGAGTCTCCGGATTTTACCACCAGTCTTAAGGATGACTGATTTCATGGTATTGGAATTGATGTAACAATCCTAGCAGCAGCAACAATACATGTGCGCGCTATCAAATGTTATCTAAACAGGATGTACTTTATACGGCATTATATAGCCTGACGCCACGTCTTGAAACTTTTGGGAACTTACCACAAGACCGTATATAGGTAGTATTCTATCCTCGTATGATCTCTGGCGGTTGTCTTTGAGAGCTGATCGATCAACTGTATTACCTTCGTTATTGCTCCCTGGTTTTGCTGTTGTTGTCAGTGTGACCTTTTCTGTTTACCAAGTTAATTTATTTACCTACAGGATGATGTTGATCTTGGCCGCGTTATGGATTGCCACCCACAATACGGTTTAAACAAGGGTCGTTTGAAAACAAACGATCGCACCTTCGTCTTTCACAGGTCCAGGTTACCTATTTTAAGAGCGTTTTTACGTCCAGTTTTCCGGTGTTCAGTGAGATTTTGGGTCTAGTTTACAAAATCGGTCGGATAAAACGGTGTAACAATCGATTAAAACTATCTCAGGATTGTAAAACTGAAGTGAAACCCGTTCGAACAGAAGCAAGGCAGATAGTAAAATCACTTTACTAATACACTGTTGATGCTCTTTCTCACCTGTTCTTCAGTTCAAAAATAGTTAAACCACTCTCTTGTAATCTGATTAAGAATCGCAACTCAAAGAACTCTATCAACAAGGGGCGTGGATAAGATGTGTATCGCTCCGGGTGTGGACTATGGTAAATCTCGTAGACAATGGGGTTCCAATAGGGTCCTCTACTGTCAAACACTGGATAAAGTAGTCACAAGAATGCCTGCTTCAATCTCTGCTTTGCTTACGCTGGGTGCAACTACAGTATATAACTTTACTCGCTTTGTACTCACATCCAGCATGTTAAATGCGTTCTGATCATACCAGTGTTCAGCATTCAACTTGATGTCCAAATCGAGCCAAATATACAACTCGGGTAGTTGTGTGACGATCGTGAGACTGAATACTCTCGTGGCGGTAAACGGAGCTTTATCAAACTGTGGATCGAACGGAATCTCCTGGAAGTCTTGTATCTTCACACCACGTCTCCTTTCAGATGAAGTCCAATTAACATTAATAGGGATATCCAGTAGAGTGAAGGAACCCCCTTGTGCGATTACACCGCCTTTCACGATGTCTACCCGAACCACCCGACCGGAAAACTTTGCAGTGGGAGGCCACCCACACCAGCGAATTATTGTGTACGTTGGAAGTTTTAAGACACGTACAGGGCAAGTGATGTTTCCTCGTTTCCAGTCTACATTTATGCTCCATTGTCTGGTCTGATCGAATTTATCGGTCGAGAAGCATCGAAACAGGAAGTAGTCTGGGAGATTTCTTTGGTTGCCAACATGTGTAAAAGGTATCCAGTCAGCCTCAACGAAGGACTCATCTGAGTGGATTGCAATCCGGCCAGTGGGATGGTTTGCGTAACAGTCCCTAACGGCGCCGTAATGTGCCATTTTCCACTGCCCGGCTGCATCGATTGTTGACCACGTGGGTGCCGCCCAGACGTCGTTCAGTTGCCAGTATGCTGAGCCCATACTTGACGGCACAACCGGTTTGAGGTCTGAGAAAGCCAAGCGGCATTGATGTCTCATTAGTCTGTTGATATGCGCTCGATATGACATCAGTTGATACAACTGTGTGATGTATGCCCATCTGTTAAGGGGTGACAAGAAGAAATTCAACTGGTATTTCTCACAAACTTATATCGAACAAACCCAGATCATTCTTGTTTCTAGAGTATCTCAGTCAACAGTGGAAAGAAGAGTGGTTTTTAGGGTTAGAGTTGTTTACCTTTGATAGGAGTAACTTTAGGTATGATGTTCCGATTCTTACATTAAGCACTTGGGGGCAACAGTTACAAAAGATGTCCTCAGGTGCAGACGAAACAACCAGGCATGAATCGTCCATTACTCTGTCTTTAGCTCAGCCCTACCGTGGTTTTAGCCGGCAGGGTGCTTATCAAGCAGAAAACAAGTACCAAGTGGACACACACTTCCGGTCACGAAAAATTGGGAAGTTGAGGAAGGCATAACCAAACAATAAAGGTGCTCACCCAACCAATTCATTGATGCTGACGTGGGAGACCGGACACCTATGCACTGAATGGAATCACTCTGAAGCGGAAGTGCCACTGACTGCGTGATCGAACCGTGTCTCCCAGTATCATTGATGGAGCGAGTACAGATGTTCTCAACCAGGGAGGAGAAAGTCGACATTTCGACTAAGTTCACTGTTCCCGAAACATTGATAGGATTTGGAGGAATATCGGATTGGTAAAATTATGGTATACCAGATGGTTCGAAGAAAAAGGATCTCTCCTCGCGATGGATGAGTTACTCAAGCTTCACAAGTTACACGTGTTAGGACGTGTGCCTCACACGCCAGAGGACCGTCAACTCTCAGAGCTCTCTTGAAAACCAGTAGACCCAGTCAGGTTGATAAATTTCGCCTCTCTGGATGGGGACCCCGGAGCATATCAATGGTTGATGACACTGATAAACATGGCCCAACTGTGCAATCAGTGGTGCACCGTGAGTCAAAACTATCGCATTTAATTGCTTCGAACGCTTGGCTGTATCTCGCTGGCTCGTCCAATATCCGTGACCCGAACCGTAGCAGCTGAATCTAGTGTACTCTCAATAACTGGCTTGTAGCCTATAAACTAACTGACTAACCGAGTTTACTTGTGTTTGCCCCGCACACTTGGTTACTAGCTCGTGAACTATCCGCCTCTAGGTCGTTTCCACGCAGCGCAGAACTAGAAAAAAAAGAATTCTCTTAGATGGATGGTCCTCTGCTATGCCGTTTTTAGGTGACAACCATAAAGCCTGAGTAGTCTGTCAGTCGTTAGGGGGTTATCTATTCTTGAGTCCATCTGGCAAGACTTTGAAGTGTTAATCTGATATTTTATCAGCTCGGGCCAGTGCCTCGAAGACACCGATGGTTAGAACCGAAATTTTCGTACACCTTCGAAGTGAAGTATTCACGATTCAGATTCACACAGAGGTGTGGATCAAGCTGCCTCAGCGTATCCTCTTCCACTGACAGACACAGTATGCCTGAGGTTGGAAAAATCTGCCTTGATCTATTTAAAGTGATTAGTATCTCTAAGAAGCCCAACCGAAGACGGTAACATTATCTGCGTACAAAATGTCCGTGGGCGAACTTCCTTGGAAGATTTCAGCTTCCGAGTTTTCACGGGTAGAATGAAAGCTTCAAACAGCTTACCAGTGATAGACTTGAACAGTAATCTGTGGGGATATCAATATCCCCCCCCCCAAAAAAAAACTCTATTTTTATATGTGCTGGCGAACTTCCGGCATCTTCAAGGTCAAACTATGAATATCTATATGCATTGTCATTTTTTCCCATGATCGCGTGTTGTTTAGATCATTAAAGGTTGTGTCTGAGGTTTTTCGTCTTTTTACTATCCGCCGTGCTAGGAGTCTGGATCAAGCAACATATCCGCATATATATTGTTTTGCTCGCAGCGTTATCGAACCGTAACATAATCGACAGAGGAAAAGTGGGCAACCTCGTTTTACATCACGGGATATGGTCGACCCTATCGCTAGCTTTTTGTACGCGCCCACCGAAGTTAGCTTACAATGCCTTTACAAGGGGCACTTAGGTTTTTATATTACGTTCTTCGACACTTTGTAAAGGTTAAAATTACATTTTGAGCCAAGCGGTTGGATTTTCAGACTGCTCACAATGACTGCATTATCTCTGAAATATGCTAGACACGAACCATCCGGGTCAAGTGCTCTGCTGCATCGGGGAAGCCACATCTAGCTGTGGATTTCCATTGCTAGCTGGGTTCTTTCACAGAATTCTCAAATCCAGGATTGCTGCACCGGTAAAGGAGTGCGGTTCGCTTCATCGACCCGCATTAATATCAAATGAACCGAGCAGAATATGCAGCATGTTGGATTCCAGACCAATAAATCACACTTCCTGCAGATACTCCCATAGATATCAACAACATCATCGACAGTGAATTAGGACTACGAGATAACTTAAGAGTAGAAAGTGGACTAGATGAATACTTCCCGAGTTGTTCTAATGGACTGACTAAACTAGATCTTTGTTTGTGTCTTGGAAACAGACTGACAAAAGACAAAAGCGCACTTTCCGCAAGAGACACCTGTTTATCAGTCTGGCAAAGAAAAACTGGGGCATGGATTATATCTTTTGAGTCTAGTAACGCGTTATTTTAGTTTACTTTTCCGGGCGGTGGTGTGAACATGAAAAAATGGTTAGGAGACCAGCTGATGGATTGAACGGTTAAAGATAAGACACCTAATAACAAAAAGGAATGAAGGTGCACAGAAAAGGTAAGACCCTAGGCAGACGGATAGCAGGCCAAGTTTTTTGGTGAATGGCTTTAGAACCTCGTAGTTTGTTGCCATATTCCGTAGCCATATTTTTTTTAATCCTTTGTCGGCGTTTTTGTCTCAATGGGAGGTGAATTAATCAGTGCAAAATCGTCCGCATTCTCAGGGTCGTCAAGATGTTCATAAGATATGGCGATCTGTGAGATAACCAGTTCAAATATGATATCGATTCGGAGAGGTGATAAAGAGCATCTCGCTTGAGCATCGCTTTCCGGGGCGAACACTTACTGATGCTTTTGGTATATTTTCGCACAAAACTTAGTGCTTGATCACGGAAATTTTAGAAGCATTATTGAGATTTTGGAATTTCTTGGATGGACAGACACCGCCAATAAGTAGCTTCACTCAATGAGCAGGAAGCCACTGCTGGACCTTTGGAATCAATGATAGATGGGTTAGTGACCGATACATTGGCATCAGACAAAAATGCGGTCAACGAATTCACGAGTCGAACAGAGCTGTGTTTGAGTTTTACAACTCCGCTTTACGTTCACGCTGGTTAAATTAATACCTGTCGGTTGTTTAGACGAGATGTTAGCTGGACGGATGTACCAATAAGGCCTAATTTCAGACTTGACTTTCCTTAAAAATGAGGATATCAGAAGACAAGTGCCGTTCCCGAACAATTCGTCTGCCTTCTAAACTTTATGCGTGAGCTGTGAAGGGGCCATTCTCCGTCTTTCTCAAACAAGTCCGGTAGAAAATAGGCAGAACCCGTTTAAACTACTAAGTTTTTTTCGACACATTCCTCCGTTGGAGTGAAGCAGCCTTCATCCAGCTATGAAATTTTCGGTGCTCTGGTTGCTACATAGGATATTCGGAACCGGCTACACAGTACTTCATAAAGTTCCATCTGTCACTGCGTATAATGAAATGTCTCCAGTCAGTATCTCTTTAGATAATGGTGAGATGTGCTCTGCTCCATCACTTTCAACACCAGTCAGAGGGTATTGAATGGCTTTATCAGTAGGATTAAAGCTCGACTTAACGTTCAAAATTTCCCGGCTACGTACAAGCTTTTTGTGTAAAGACTTGTAAAACTTACCGCATGCCACGACGGATTTATGATACCTGGTTTTTGCGACCAGCCACACACATATGCCGACTGTGAAGAACTTTATCACACTGTCGAGAGAATGTTTAACTTTGTTCTTTATCTCTTAGAACAAGAAAAATGTGTGATAGTCTTGTGTCTGTACCGCGAGGAAGAAAGGTAGCTGAGAGACTAACTGGCAGTTCGGAACAGTGTGAGAAAGTGTACTGCTGCGATAGTTTCTGGTGGAATCTTGCTATTATTGGTCAAGTGGTTTGCATAGACAACGGGCTGGTGCGTGCTTTAGGAACGAGGTCAACCGTGGGGCCAGTCTCTGCTTAATTTACAGGCAAGCGCCCGAATTTCTTACTGAACAGCAAAACTTACTTGGCATATTCTGTCACGGTGTCAGGAGCACCACTTGGCGCACCAATAACTTCGGCAGCTAGGTCAAGAAACAGAAAACCCAGCGTGTGATGCTGACGATTCTTCATAAGCGGCCCACGAACATTCCAATTAGCTGGTTTCGCTGGGTCACTGAGCGATCTGAACCATGCCAGTGGACTTGGAAGCGACTGCACACCAAACTCCGAAGTGAAGCGTGTTACTGGGTACACAGTCTCCGACCACAGTTTGTTCGTGTACAAATAGAAGTGCACGTCACCATAGCGCTGGTCCTGGTAGAACAGTGAAAAAAGCAATTAAAGTCTCTTGACTATCATACGTCTCACCCCAACGGGTTGCAGTAGTCAAACTTTGTTCAGTCGGATCTTGTTTATAGAATCGCCTTGACTTCTCGATTGAGTTCACTTGAGTTAATACTTTCTACCTATGGTTTTACCTGCACAGAGCAAAATAAGAGCAGTTTTCTGAAAATGAGAAGCTTGGTAGTGACAAGCTTAGCCACTGGAATCGAACAATGTTCCTCAGAGGGAGCAAACTGCACCGCACCCGCCTCATGTCGAAACTCTTAGAATGGGACTTTCGTAATTCGAACCACGCCGCAATATATTTCGTCATAATTCGTCAAATAAGTCTGATCTCAGTGTGGTTGGCAAATCGTCTGCGCCAGTAGTCCACCCGGTTCAAACGCCATATATTCAATGCTTTTACTCATTCCTACCTTACTCAGCAGTCACTCATAGTCTGTCAGTACTGCATACTGGTGATTTTCGAACTGCCTTCTCCTTTTGGCCCCCCCCCTTCCTCTTACTTCTCCAGGTTTGAACGAGCTGAAACACTCTTATGCTGGCCAACATACTCTACTTTACTCAAAGAGCCTGGTGTAGTAGATAACTTCTGGAACAGATATCAATCTCCCAATGTCGTGCAACTCAGTGTAAAATTAGTGTTCCTCTGTGACCAGTGACTAGTGATACGTTCGATGATTAAAATTCCCTAAGTTAAGGACATAAAAGGTCTCGTTCTGTTCAGCGTTCTCCTGGTATTCCTAGTTCACCAAATTAGCTTCTGGAACAGGGGAAATGCTCCAAAGCAGGCTTAATCGCAACTGTGCCCTTTATATCATTGAAAGCGCTTAGTGTTTATCTGAATTTCATCCAAATCCAAGGTGCATCGTCCAGTCACGTATGATAAGCATATTATTCGTAGAACATATACTGAGGGAACAAAAACATACGTCTACAGTAAGTAAATGAGCGGCACTAGAACCCTGAGTTCTCAGTGGGGCCTTATTGCCAACTGCTAATTGCTCGGTAATACCGCTGATCACTTTTCGATGAAATATTTGAGAACCTAATCATACCAGGACACTGTCGCAATCGCACGCAATTGGTTCGGACATAAGAAGTGAGGTTGAAAAACTCACCGAATCCACCACCCAGTTAAGTTTTGTGCAGGTTAAGCTTATTAAGAACTCAGTGAACAGCAGAGATCTCGGGAACTTGTGTAATCCTATCATAACTATTGGCACTAGGCACTTTTATAAAAAACTTTTTGTTTTACTCGTCATTTATACGTTGCACATTGTTTGATGGAAAACCTCATTCAACCATTCTCAGCTGTTCAAAATTCCCACATATTAATATTCTTCAAATGAATATCGGGTCAGCGACTGCTTTTCCTAGCATGAACTTGGCTTCTATCTCTAAGAAGACCGGGTTAGCCGGTGATTTCGGATTTATTCAGTCACATCTTGCACCAAAATTTTACTGGCATCCGTACTAATTGCAAGACTACTGAAAGGACGTGTATCATTTTGTTTCTGATCCTTTTAAATTGCGGTTTTGTTTAGCTGGGCGGTTGGGTAAACGCACCAACACATTAAACGTTAGTTTAGAAATTAGCCAAAACTGCTTACCTCAAGGACAGTATGGACTTTATTGGTATTCTCTTTTATAGAAATAGTTTTAAAGTAGGGAAATGTTTGATATGCATGCAAAGTACCCTCAGTGTTTTCATAAAGGACACTACTCACAAGGTTGTTGGAAACTGGACAGTCCACTGCCGGTTTCGCCCTACTTGGGGCTCGTCAGGTAGGCGCAGTCCCCGAGTTTCCGTCAACTTTATGTTCTACTTGAACCCAAATTGGACCTTTCTCGAAAAATGTACTCTTTTATAGTTCTGAATAGTTACAGACTATTGGACAGGGGAGCAAAATTCTCATATGCATCTTGTTTATGAAAACTGTGTATCCATCTGTCTTCTTCCGAACGCGTATTCCTGGGCCTGCCTGGATACTCATCTACTGTCACTCAAACGTAAATGAATGCTACAAAGTGATTCCACAAATTCCGTAATGAATATCATTTTTCAATAGACGCGAAGCGGATTTATGAGAAACTACTGACATGCTTCATTAGTAGTATCCGCCGTTACATCGGTATACTTAAATAGCTGTAGCCAAACCGATTGCATTGTGATAAACTTCCGACTAACCATAATAAATCGTAGTGTGTATGCCATATTCCACCCATGATAGCATCGGGTCCTTCAATCTCCCCTCAAGGGTGTAAACTGAACAGGGATGTTTGAAAAACCCTTTTATTTCGGCGCCCAACTGAGCCAATAATCTATGATTACCACAGTTGATAATTTCACGCTGTTGCCATTTATAGGATTCCGGTTCACTAGGTTGTGCAAACGATTGCAGCTGTCGACTTCGACCCTGTCTCCGTCCTTTTAAATACGAGAAAACTAAGCTTATCTTGTACACAGGTAGTGTATCGCAACTCGACAGCCACCCCCATGCATTAAGTCATGGAAAGATGAGTAAATTTACAAAGGTTCACAAGTTCATGTCATGTGTGAAGATTGACTTGAAAGGCTAGATCAGTCAGTGCGACGAAAGTGGGGCAAGTGATGTCACCTAGACAACTAAAATCGTTTAATCACGATTTACAAAAACAGTGGATCAAGTGTACCGTCATAATGATGATGGACAGATGCTGCCCGTTACTTTCAGTATGTGTAACGGCCCCATTGAATTACTTGATAGGATACTAGTAAACTACAACAAATATACAGGCAGTGAATTGATTACCAAGTTAAAGATGTCTTAATTATTGACTGCTTTTGCGTAGATATGGGAGGATTAGGAAGCATAAACTTCTCTCCGTAATCAGGTGGACAATTCCCTTGGTAGGCCATCGTTGGATCTACATTCTGGCCAATACCTAGAAGATCTTTGATGACGGCAAATTTTGGACAACGCGAGTCTGATCTGGCTAGCCACCTCGGTACGGGCTGTTCTATTTGTATCCCCTGTGGCTTTGTATCCTGTTGGTGCATCTAGCACTACAGATACAATCGAACAGACAGATCACTTTGGATTTGGCACACAAAGCAACCGCGTCCGTTTTGGTTGAGTTTCAAATTCACGGAGTTTGTTGAAGACGAGTTTAGTGAGAAGAATTAAGCATACGTTTGGCCGCTGTTATTAGACGGCACCTAGTTAGGAACAAAAAGTTCTTTCCCTTGAACGACAAACAAACCTAGACTATTTTCGAGAAATACATTCATTTGCAAATCAATTTGGTTTTCACGAGATACTCAACCGAATCTCTTGTTTATGATATTCTACAACTGAATGTGCTGCACACAGGCTACCTCATGATTCAGTTGGCACGATATTCGAGATATCGCAGTATATTTTCACAATGGAAACTACTCACAAGGTTGCTGAAAACTCTTCGATAGCCCATGACCGGTTTCACCCTTCTTGGGGCTCATCAGGTATGCGCAGTCCCCGAGTTTCCGTCAACCGTTCTGAAGCATCCGGTATGAAAATTTCATCGGAGAATCTAAGTTGTAGAATAGCATAAACGAGAGATTCAGTTGAGTCTTTGAAAACCAAATTGATTTGCAAATGAGTGTGTTTCTCGAAAAGAGTCCAGTTTGGGTTCAAGTAGAACATATAGTTGACGGAAACCCGGGGACTGTGCCTACCTGATGAGCCCAAAAAAGGGCGAAACCGGTCTTTGGCTGTCAAGGAGTTTTCAGCAACCTTGTGAGTAGTTTACTTTACAAAACCTAGACTATATTTTGAGAAAGGCTAAAATCACATGGCGCGTGTATTGAGGACTACACTATTCCACTTTGCGTTCCGTCTGAGACTGTCTTTGAGCATTTATACTTCATGTGTAATATTACCAGGTATCGAATATCGGTGGGGGCCGTAGAGAAGAACCTTCTTTCAATTGGAGCAAAGCTTTTAGGACACAGACATTGTCTTATCAAGTTGGTTTTCTTAAAGAGACCATTAGGGGTCGATCCATCACACTGCCCCATGTGAAGCACATCAAAAAACGTCGTCATTCCATCTTTTTCCTTCATTTCCACAATAAATTGTAAAACTCTGTGAACGATTCTGAGCGTAGAATAAAATTATTTTGCCTGATCGTTGTCCAAGCAGATGACAACTTTATCAGCCACAGATCGTCTGCATATACCGCCAGTTTCCAGATCTCTCAGAGTTTGCACAAAATGACTCATAAGTGCCCCTGAGCACTGGTCCGATTGACCTCATTACGACACCGTTTGTCTGCCTATAATGTGTAAAACTTTGGCCAAGTGGTTGTTCATCGGCTTGACATTGGACGTTTCCTATCTTTATCCTGGGACATTTAATACGCACGTTTTCTTCCGCGTGACTAATCAATTTTATTCGTCCAGCAGATATCACATGCTTTCGTTACACTGACTGATATGGCCATTCACAACGGTCCTCACAGTTCACATGAATTCAGACAACTTTCCAAGTGAATTTACTCGTGTCTGACTGTATAGCTTACTACCATAAGGGTTACGATCGAGCTGCGTTTGAAATATCTGCGCACAAGTCATCTCATGCCCTAAAATTGGCTTTGACTATCCCAACATTTGGAACGGGCTTGTCACGAACAAATTTCACGCACTGAATATCGAGCTGTATGCATGGCAAACAGATTTTTATGTAAAAATGATTTGCCGTCAAAAAATCACAGGAAAAAGTAAATAATCTGCTTGTTTTGTGAGAAAATCTTAACGGGTATCACCGCACACGAAAAAACGGCATTCACAATAGGTAATCACAAATTTTGTTTCAGATAGTGTGTGAAAAATCAGTCTGGATGGGATGAGACTTCCAAACAAGGACGGCTCTGGTAACTGACACTTGGAACAAAGAGTTTGCGTTACCATTAGCTCCTCACAAAACCCATTCAAGCTTCAGGACATCGGTAATAAATCCTTTGATAGCTCTGTGTCTACCGTTACCCCAGGTGCATACCAGTGGGTCTGGACGTAGTATTCACACATACGGGATGTTGTTGTGAACAAACGCCAAAATTTGTGGGATGCAGCGAGATAATCCGCTGAAACGAACCTCAGAGTGTGCATCACCTTCATCATTATTGGCTAAGATAGGGGTGACGTTCCTTCAGTTTGTTAGGTGAAAAAGTGTTGGTCCTCAATAAGCCCATGACTCTTACAAAACTCGAATTTACGGTGGTTGCATGAGGCTGTGAAATATTTTCACTTGGCGCAACGCCTTCATGCAAAAGTGATCTGACTGTCTTGTTCAGGGTCATGACAAGCCTTTCGTCACGGACAGTGCAACAAGTATACTGAACCTAAAACCACTACTTCATCGGATTTCAGTAGTCATTACTTTGAGGAAATGTTCTAAAACAGTAATAGGGACAAGAATGACGATCAATCATGTGGTACCAGAAGCCTTTATTCTGTGGCGCTGGTTTCGGTCGGTAGAAAGGTATCCATTCATAATTGTGGTTGAAGCCACTCGTAATAGGTCTGCATCCTCGTTGAGTTAATCCCCGAAACCTTCAAACCACCGACAACGTCTTTTCTTGCTACCCTAGGTAGGGGTTAATCTCAACCCAAAGACCATAAGATTTGAAGGAAATTTGGTGAAACCAATTAAATTACTCTACTACAAAGTATATGTGCATCTTTTACATTGTTTTTTTAAAGTTAATTGAAAAACATTTATCCAGATAACTTGGAAACTAGATAGATTTATTCGATTTCATGATAAGGTTGTCCTATTCGAACAGTTCAGCTGAAGTGATCAGCAGAAATGTTTTTCTGAGGTGGCTTTAGTACTAAAAGAAACATTAAATTACAAATAAGGGGGGAGTTTTTCACCTTTTAGATGAACCAAACATAGAAAAACGTAGTTCTTGGTGGGTCTGTTTAAGCACATTTATCCAGTAAAGCCAATTCCTGAGTAAATCACCTTTGATTGGCAATCCCGGTGGTCATCCTGTCAGGACGCTTGTAGCTTCGCGCTGCTGGAGTACGGACATGGTTCCACAGTCAAAGACCTCTCCTTAGTGTGAAGGGTTCTTGGCTTGTGGATACTTGTTGTGGATCCTAGCTGGTCTGCGCAGCATTGAGCTCTTAACTAATTGCTCGAACAGACCCAAAAGCTGAAGAACAAAACTCGATAATTACCTGTGGGTTTTCATCTAGTCCATGCATTTTTTCTGTCAGCATTCCGTTTCCCGGTGAGGATATCAGACACCTCCTGGGTTGATAAGAGAGGCCGCTGTTGGACAGATCGTCCGCAAAACGCTCTTCTCGTCGGATTACCTCAGCTACGGATTCGACGAATCTATCTCTAAATGCGTTCAACATATTT
This sequence comes from Opisthorchis viverrini, assembly GCF_000715545.1. NCBI lineage: Eukaryota > Metazoa > Platyhelminthes > Trematoda > Opisthorchiida > Opisthorchiidae > Opisthorchis > Opisthorchis viverrini. Next base: position 3,176,480 of record NW_008751675.1, read on the forward strand.
GCATCCATTGGCGTTGCGTACCAACCATCACTGATGGCTTGTTTCACCTCGTTGTCTGTAGCCCATACAATAATGGATGGGTGGGCGTGCAATCGCCGTATTTGACGACGAATTTCCCTCTCGACCGTATCAAGAGTGTCATTGCTGTGAGAGATGGACAGAGTGCGAACAGTGATAAGCAAACAGAGTGAAACGGACATTACATAAAGGGGCATAGGTGCTTGCATTGCACCAGTTGTACATCGAATAAAGGTTACACAGGCTAACCAGGTTGTGATTACCTTTCCCTGGCTGGATAAGTTGACACTGCGAACATCATATCATGCCAAATCATCAGACCAAGCTTGTCAGCTTCCTCGTAGAACTTTAATGATTCGTATCGACCTCCGCCCCATACGCGTACCATATTGGTCCCACTCAGTGCGGCCGATCGAAGCAGCCGTTTCTCAGCCCAAAGTGGATCCGATGTGGAATTTCGCATGAACCCGACACTTCGACCAGGCAACAGTCGGGAAGGAATCCAATTTGTGCCCTTTGCGAAGATCGGCAGTCCATTGATTTGGAAGTAGAAAGATCGACCCAATTTAGGCAACTCGGGCCTTACCCATTCCTGAAAAAATAAGAAAGTGCATCATCATCACAATCATCATCATCGACAGCATGACATCAGTGTTCAACACCGATGCTTCACTACCGTACAACCATGATTTATTTGAAAGCCTTATTGTAAAGAAATGAGTAAAGGTGGACGGGGAAGGGACTTAGTGCTAGGTTACCACAATCAGTCCGAGGTTCCTAAACCTCCAGACACTCACTCAGGCGATCTGCTGTCTCCAACCAGGCACAGTGAGGATCACGTAGTCCCCATCCTGCCAAGCAACAAACTGTGAGTAGTGTTAGAGTTCGCTCATTTATAAACCAAACGTTTGCCAATGATCAGCGCCCCACGACTTTGCAGCTCAACCGGTCGGACCACCAAATATGTTTTCGATGTCATAAACGTTCTGGAAACAACCCAGTTCTGATGTGCCATCCCTCAGCCATTCGACAACAGCATTGGACGTTCCAGAAAGTCGTACATTTAGAATAATTATGACAAACAGTTACTTAGCTCTATTATCAGAGTTTGTAACGAAATTTTAAGTTGGGTAAATCAGCAGTTCAAAGATTACCATGCACAACATGAGCTAGTCATGGTAAAATAATGGCATTTCTACGAGAATCTCAGCTCATGTTAGTGAGTTCAAATTACTACTTATATTTTTCCTGTAACAAAGGATAATATAGCAAGGAAAAATTAGTCACGTAGATCTCATAGGATGCAAATATATTATTTTCACTTGGTCCCTTCAAACAAGTGCACACGTAAACAGAACTAAATAAGGTAGAAACGTCAGTACACTTGATCTCTCTTGTCAGTAACGAGTCTCTAAGTTACTGAGCCACTTATGGTACATAATTCCTTTGAATTAGAGGGTTAGCTGGCCACGGCAAGTCCAGGGCTTTCAGGCGACGCTTCTGAAGGCAAACTGCTGCTCTAATCGTTGCGAATGAACTTTGTCTGATGGTATTAAAGCGATTTCTTGTCGATTTATAGTTCACACGGAGTTAGTCCGCCCATTGGATCCGATGATTGGTATAGTTCAGTTGAGCTGCATTCACGCTATTCAAGTGGTGTGGCTTAGCAGGACGCACGCAACAGGACACGTAGTTGGCACTCCTTATTGACAGACAATGTTGTACGACCCACATGGCTTGCGGAGCGTTTTATAGACAAACGATAAAGACAAGTGAGTTGCAGACACACCTTGTAGTCCATGTTAGTGTCGATCGTTCGGTAGCTACTTACCTGTATTCTCAGTTGCGCAGAAGGCGTTAAATGTTATTCTGAGAATAGCTAGTGACCAACCGTACCCATCTTGGAATCTCTGTCGCATTTATTGAGCGGTCGAATGCAGTCTACTGGTTGCATTATTTCACACCACCACTCGGCTGCCTCATGAGTCGCGGCAAACATTCCTTGAGGTAGTTTTTATCAATCAAAGTATTTTATGCACGCAACATATCGCCCTTACATATGTTACGGGCCCTGCGAGCCAGACACACGGTAAGTTTTCGGTTGGACTAGGTGACTTTCCGGTTCGCTCGTCCCAGGAGCATACCATCCTGTTTTCGGATAGGCGCGATACCGTCGATTTTCCCTTCCATGGTAAACACTGATGTCATATTTTCTGAATTGCGAATTCGAAGAAGCTCTTCGATCGCAATACATAATAATGATGAACAGCATCGACCCACCTTTACTGTAAGGTCACTGTGAAATTACTGCCAATTTGAAGAGCAGATATGATAAAGCAGGGGTGGTTTATAAGGACGAAGATGTACGCAATATTTCTTTCTTAAATGAGAGTTCAAAAAATTATATCATAAATCAACGGAGCTCATTTCATCGTCCAACATTTCAACATTCAGTACAGAGTCGGCAAAACCAGAACTGTCACATGGGATATAGTTCCATGGATTTTTACGAACAGATCCAGTGAAACAGGCACTTAGTCATATCAACTATTAGTCATAGAAGTCCAATGAAGCCCTTGGAATACCGCACGTGCTCAATATATGCTTGTCATTGGTCTCGAGCAATTGTAGTGTTTTTTCTACTGCGTATTCTTTGTTTTTTTAGCCGCTTACCCCAGCCATCTACCTGGGCTCTCAGTTTTCTTTTACGGTATTTCTAGTCTTTTTTTAGAGTGGATGTGATTTGATCGAACGGCGTTTGGGACAGCCTGTTGAAGAATACGCTTTCTTGCCCCTTGTACGATGGCTCGAAGATAATGTGAGATCATACAAGATCCAGAAAACGCTGCGCTTTTATAACGACTGACGTGAGGCGGTACCGTCCGATGTGCTTTGATTTAGTTTGCCTTTCAGTACCCTCTCACGAATGCGTTTAACTACACAAGTTCATTTGTAGCTGATGAGGGGGAACTAGCATTTCCATCACTGGAAGTACTGAGTAGTTAGAAGATTTATTTAGAAATGAGATTCCGTATTTTAGAGAAGTTACTTTCCATTTACAGAATAGACAGAACAACAAGTAACGCTGGTCAACTGGCTTTTACACTGAACCTGAATGTAAAGGCGATCCCCTTCAAGATACCAGAGGAACCATCCTATCTAGAGGGATTTTCGCCCGTCGAATACCACTGCCGTTTTTTTATAACAATATAAAAACACCATTGGCCTTTCTTATTAACTTAGTAGTTAAGGGGTAAAAACAACCAGAGTCAAACCTAATAAAAAATCAACTGAAATTAGGAAGTTGTGACCGGAATTTTTACAATATTGTATTGGCTGTAGCTCAGATTGCACAACATTTACCGGATTTGTTTTGTTGTACTAATTTTAGAGTATTGACATGGCTTTTCATTTATAATAACAATGTCGATAAGAATAATACTAACATTAAAGACTACCCAAACCCCGTCAGCTGTGTCCATTCCGACGTTCCACTGATGACAGTGCAGCTGGATAATGGTGAATTTATAAAACTTGGAGTGCCACACGTGAGAAAGATATGCTAATTCATTAGTCTCGGGTAATCGTAGTGTTTTTACTGCGTATTCTTTGTTTTTTAGCCGCTTACTTCAGCCATCTAGCTGAGCTCTTAATTTTCCTTTACGGTATTTCTCGTTTTTCAGGGCGGGTGTGATTTCATCGACCGGCGTTTTGGACATCTTGTGAATATGATCACTTCTGTCCAAGAGTACACTCTCTTGCCTTTTGTACGATTGATCGAAGATAATGCGAGGTCATGCATGATGCAGAAAAACGCTGTGCTTGCTTTTATAAGGACTGACGTGAGGCGGTACCGTCCGATGTACTTTGATTTTAGCTTGTCTTTCAGAAACCTCTCATGAATGCAGAGGAGAACCAGCATTTCTATCGCTGGGAGTATCTAAAAGATTTATTTAAAAATAAGACTCCATTTTCTGGTAGCTTGTCTTTCAGAAACCTCTCATGAATGCAGAGGAGAACCAGCATTTCTATCGCTGGGAGTATCTAAAAGATTTATTTAAAAATGAGACTCCATTTTCTGGGAAGATCATTTTCATTTCCATAACAGACAGAACAACAAATCTGGCTTTTCCACCGGACCTGAGTGTGAAGTCAATCCCCTTCAAGATAAAAGATGAATCGTCCTATCTAGGGAGATATTTGCTCCTCGAATACCACTGCCGTTTATTTAACAGCAATATAAAAACACCGTTGGTCTTCCTTATTAACTTAGTCAGGCCGACTTGGCCTGATTTGGCCTGACGAAGCTTTTGTGTCAAATGCCAAACGCTGACCAGCAATAAATCAATCGATTGTCATCAAACGTTTTCGAAAAAGGTTAGAGAATGATTCCTAAACGAAACGAAATTGGTTAACATTTGTTTACCAAACAACGAAACAGTTTGAGCTATGTCTGGAACTCGTTTGGAAAACTTGTCCCGAACGGTTGGGTCTGAAAGTGAATTGTTCAGTTCTGGGCGGCCACTGATGAATTGTATTTTCACTTTACTGGTTATGTGTATGATGGTCAACCTGATTTAGCCTATCGACTTTAAGCTAAGGTAAGGCTGTCATGCTCTGAGCATGTGATGGATGAACACCAAGAAACTTGTGCGAGTCCATGGTAAATGAATTTTTACCTCGTATCGTAAGACCCTGAAATTGAGTGTTCCATTTTCATGAGAACAGTCGTTGAGCTCAATATAACAGGTTCCGACAAGAGGGTTCCAGTAGTAATGCCGAGTTTTGGAATCCAACTTAAATAAATAATAGCCGTGTGAATGACTTTGTGGAAGCACCCAAAGGAAAGTTCCCAATACCGAACCATCAATAGTCAAGTAGAAGGTGCCCCCGTTTCACCTCCGGCCCAGTATCTCGAAAACATATCTGAAAAGCTCTATTTCTCGGCACCTTTTATCTACTGTCTTTCGGTTTGTTACTTTATGTCATCCAGTTCACACTAGCTGAGGCGTGGCCTACCATCCCTACATCTTTATTTACGGAAATATCCTAGGTTATTTTTGTTAGCTCTAATTCTGTCAATAACGCAACCTCCATTGCTCTTCCGTTTCTTTTATTTCTGCGCATCTAAAGCGATTGTTTGCAACTCATATTTGCTGAAGTGTTAATTAACGTTTGGCGTATTCTGAACAAAGTCATTGTTGTCATTTGAAAAAAAAACGTTCACGATCAGATCTAATCCTCCACTCCCTCATTCTCCTTAGGTTCAAAAGTTCCACACACTCTTTTAGATTCAAGTTAGAGTCTGACTGCTGGTCACGCGGCCATCCGATTGATTGTAACCTGGAAACTTTGTCTCGTTTTTTATGGTGAAACGGTTATTAAAAGGCCATAATGCAAAAGGCCCGACTATTTCTGCAGTTTAGGAGTGACAGTGTGGTGAGAGATATCAAGCAGAACCTGGCGTCTGCCAACTGGGTGCTGTGCAAACAAGTTATCCAAACCATTAGAAAACTCCATTATCAAAGGCGTGACAGTACATCTTTAGATTTGCCTTTCACCCATGTAATTTACCAGCTTTCCTAAAGTTGCGAAAATACATTTGCAGTTGCTTAGCTTTCACCCAGAATTGCAACCTCAAATCAAATTAGCTGTAAACTAGTCACCGAATCAAATTAAAATCTTCGTTTAGAGTGTTTTGACAAAGATAACTTCCCCAAATTCATTCATCAGTGAAGCCAGTCTCGCCGAACTTCACCGACCAAGTGAACGACAACTTTTGGGGCAGCAGCCAAAAACCTGATCACGTGACACCAGAACCCACTGCTGTTTTTGAATCCGTTTAGCTCCTGTTTAAACATAATTTGCCTGCTTCTGTTTATATCTCACTGCTCTCTCCGCTCCAGTGCCGGAACAAGACTCGCCAACAAGGAACACAACAGCTTTATTGCGAACAATCGAGTGCAGCAGTTACAAGGGCTATCGCGCTGCTTGAACTTCACCCTTTATCGATCCAGGCTGTTGATGAATTGATTGATTAGTAGATTGACTGGCCTGGATACTGGCCGGCTTCCTATAGAAATTTTGGTTTAGTTATAGGATCTCAGTAGGTTTCGGACATACTTGGCATTCTTGACCTTCCTGACAGCCTCACTTACTGTGAAGAAGAAAGTGAAATTACGGCCAACATTCCACGACGTATATTTACAGTGATAATTTACTGACGGATTAATTAAATGATTAATTGAATGTCTTTATAAAGGAAACTACTCACAACGTTGCTGAAAACTCCTCGACAGCCCACGATCGGTTTCGCTCTTCTTGGGGCTCATCATGTAGGCGCAGTCCCCGAGTTTCCGTCAACCTTATGTTCTACTTGAACCCAAATTGGACTGTTTTCGAGAAATACACTCATCTGCAAATCAGTTCGGTTTTCACGACAGACTCAACTGAATCTCTCGTTTATGATATTCTACAACTGAATGTGCTGCACACAGGCCGCCTCATGTTTCAGTTGACACGATGTTCAATATATCGCAGTATATTTTCATAAAGAAGTATCTCGTGAGAAACCAATTGGTTTGCAAATGAGTGCACTTCTTGACTGACTGGCAGGCTGCCTGCTACGCGCAAAAACATCAGGAAAATTAGCAATCTTCTGATAGTTTTGGCAACTAGAAATAAAAAGAAAAGGCCAAACGCCTATTTTCTTTACTGTTCCGATTTAAAATCAGTTTCGAATGTTGAACTAACCAGCTACGACCGAGCAAATAGGGTCGACATCTTGATTTCCGCACATCTTATTGGCCAGTCTCAAAGGTTTCTCACTGACCGTGAGATTTTTCTATCGTGGATAATTGTAGGGTGCTCAAACCGCATGCGAAATCAGTCTAACTCACCTCGTTCTCCTGCACTATGCTGTATTGTCTCGCCTTACGTCAGTAAGAAAGCATAACTCAGGCTTTGATGTAGACCCGTTCAGCTATCGGACAATCTAATGGGAAAGAAAGAACAGTAGTCTGCTCAGAAGGGTGTGCATTACACTACCTGCCAACAGGTATAAAGAATGAGCAGAGGAGGGTTCACCTCTTTAGAGAGTTGCTTTCGTCAATCCTGATATTCCTCCTATTCAGCTAGATTTTTATTACTATAGTTAGTTACGTTGTACAAGTTCTAAAAAAGGACAAGCATGATCTCATTTTATTCATTTGCCTTCACTCAAGGTTTTGAGCCTAGTGTTTAAACAACTGTTTTCATGATCAATAAAAACAGCCAACTCTAGCAATGGGTAGAAATTTCTTAGATAGCCAGAGTTCAAACACTGTTGGTCTAGTCATAGACGTTGCGTGTGATTTGCACGTAATGTTTTAGTGTTGTTCCAAGAAATCAGGTATGTGGGGAGGTCTACCGTTTCAGGATCATGTTCTACAGGCCACCCAAGCTATGCAAGGAGAGAAAGGGTACCGAAACTCAGTGAAAGTTGTAACACCACACACATAAAAATACCCAGTCTAGCGTGAAGGAAAGTCCTAACAAGATAACTATATGGTTACCCGGACTAAAATACTGGTAGAATTAAATTTGCCTTCAAATCTATTCACATCCCGACGCGTCATACGTTTCAACAAGAGGTAGTTGGTGGCGTATATGAGAAATTGTGAAGAGGTATCCGAATTCACTGGTAAGTACCTTTCCACAAGAAAAACTTCAAGCTACACTTGGAATCGGAGAAGCACCTTAGGGATGATTCACTTTGATGTTGATCCATCTAAAGCTTACACCACGATGGCTGCTGAACAGAGCAGTTAACATACTTTACTCATTACTCGAACTTACAAAGATTGTATCGATTGACTTGGTTTTGGCCGGTTCCTTTGATGACTACTCAAAGAAGGGTCAGTAAGATCTCGTAGGTGGTTTTATTTTTACGTACACCTCTAGTATATTTAAAGTTGAAAGAAAGTTGGGAGAAACCAGTAGTGCACTCCACAGGATACCAGAAGTTAATACTGCGAAGAAGATACAAAGTCTCTAAACTGAAAGAGGACATTTTTTAACGTTCAACATGTTTGCAGTTTGGATCAATGCAAGAAAGGCAATAGTTTCATGCATTTCCTTCCTTGGTGTTCATAATGACCGTCCAAAGTTTTTGAGTGGTCATCAGCGTAGTGTGTCTAAACCACGGTCTTTATAACATTACACAAGGATTGCTTTCTGCCTGTGTACTGAAAATCATGTGGCGTTCGAACGAAGTGCAAAGGCCTGGCGATCCGATACTCAACATGACGTTCACTTCATAAACACGTGATGCATTTGTGTATACAATGCGAACCAATAATCAACACTGTTGACATTAGAAAGACGGATCGAATGATGGAGTTGCGGTTTAGGCAGTGCCAACTTTACCGACCGACATGCGTCAGGGTGTTCCAAAGTGCGCTAACACAATTCAGCTCAGAACTAAAGAAATATGGACTATACACTGTCAAGAGGTTCGACCGAACGGCATTTAATTGGCAGATACTAGACATTGTGGAACTTCCTGATTAAAAAGAAGCAACACGAAACGCACAAGCATGACGCTAGTTCAAAAATGGAGATAGAACGGAGAGACTCGATGGGTGCAAGCTACTATCGAATAGTTTCGGTGTTCGCTAAAGTTTGGACACACGGCAAATCAACTCGCTAGGCAGTCAGCGGAGGTGAAATGCACAAATGTCTGTCTTAATCAACTGGCAATCGGATTCCATTGAGGTAGCCATTGTCCATTTGTTGGATTTACAAGAACGAAACACTGGAATCCCTGCGGACCACAATCATCATCATCACATCATCTTTGTAGCCAAAAAAACAACAGAAAGTCCAAATTTCCTCCAAGAAAGAAAAGGAGGCGATCCATGTCAGAAATTTTTGTTATCCTAATTATAATAATCAGTTGACTTTTCGACACAAGGCCTCGAGATTGATTTAATGCTTTCTTTGAAAGAAGACTAGTGGAAAGTGAGAAGGCGGGTAATGTAAAGGACATCCTATGGAAACAAATGCATAAAGCCCCAGTATGAATGCATATCCATTGCCCACTTCATGTTGGGATTGTACAAAATAACTATAAAGTATCCTATTCGGCGTTAAAATGAAAGTTCGCTTGGATGTGAAACACGTCGGTTCTTTAGATTGCAGAATTCATTGTTCCCCGCCCAGCTTATCTTCGGCTGACTCCCGATGGATGCTAACAAAGGCCGATCCGTAGATCAGCTGTTTTGAAAGCCCTTTCGAATGGATAACGAAGGTTGGAGATGGCGTGACACCATCGTACCTCAATGAAAACGGGATTATTTTCTATAATGGAAGAAACCATTTGGCATCTGAGCCTTTCACAATGGGTATACACACAAAATTGGGTTCTACGGAGACAGAATTATATGCAGTTTTTCACCACATTTAGATATTTCAATGAATCTCTTCGGTGTTCCTGTCGCATCAGACAACTTGTGCTTCAAAACTGCCAGAGCATGTCCTTCAAACGACTTAACGAACAGCCCTACCGCCGGATCTAACACCAGCTCAGTTTGGTTCCTTCCCGACTGTTTTGCCACCAGACCATAGTTAGTTTATTGCTAACATACTGTAGTAATGTGCTTGAAATATATAATTTAAAGCATTTTCGGACGTTAAACATTGTTTTCTATGAGCCATGGCGGTAGTTTTGTCCCCACCACTATAGAAGTTGAGTTGTTGTAGGTCACGCGTTTAAACCAAATTTATTTCATAAAGTAAACTACTTACAAGGTTGCTGAAAACACTTCGACAGACCACGACCGGTTTAGCCCTTCCAGTTTGGGCTCATCAGGTAGGCGCAGTTCCCGAGTTTCCGTCAACCTTATGTTCTACTTGAACCCAAATTGGACCGTTTTCTAGAAGTACACTCATTTGCAAATCAATTTGGTTTTCACGAGAGACTCATCTGGCTCATCAGGTAGGCGCAGTCCCCGTCAATCTTATGCTCTACGTGAATCCAAATCGGACCGTTTTAGAGAGGTGCACTCAGTTGCAAATCAATTTGGTGCCAACTGAAACATGAGGCGGCCTGTGTGCAGCACATTCAGTTGTAGAATATCATAGACGAGAGATTCAGTTGAGTCTCATGAAAACCAAATTGATTTGTAAATGGGGGTATTTCTCACATTTATTTCACTTCATAGTTTGGGTTTTCAAAGCTCCTCTGGTAGCTCCCGTGACTATTCCTTTATTGAAGCTTGTCATTTTCCCGGCATCGTTATAATCTGTGACAGACAAGTACTAGGGTGAATATTCGGCGAACTCCGATCACGAGCGCTTGCCACTTAAGACCGCTGCATATAAATAAAATCAAATAATTATTGGTTGTTGATCAGATGGCTGTTGATCTGTTCGCCGAGCTTGGCAATTGGCTTGCAAACGTTTCACTAAATTCGTTACACTCCAAGTAGCCAATCGTCTCAGGAAACAACAGATAGCCTTGGAGTGCTGTACAAACGAACGCGGGCAAGGAGGAAGTACCCGCCCAGCTGCGCACTGATGATGTATCGTCGTGTGGTGACGAAACGTTTGCAAGCCAGTTGCCAAGTTTGGCGAACAGATCAACAGCCACCTGATCAACAACCAATAAACTCACCGGAGCCACCACTATTTCGACACCACCAAAATCAAATAAAAACACCACTAAAGATGAAATGTGATCACTTAACACCGAAAACTGTTTCAATCTTTTAATATTGAAAAGTAGAAAGTGTTACTTCCACATGTCCTGCAACTATCTACAGGTAATCAAAATTTCCCCAGTAGGTTTGCAACCTACGTGGCCCTACCTGACTGGAACGTCCTGGCAGGCGGTTCAACCGTTTCGCACAACAAGGACAGTTACTGAGGTGAACACACGATGCGGAACTGAACTAACTAGTGTATTTGAACGAACAGTTGGATTTATGCACATTTAGGGTGCACACGGTATTACTCAAAGTAGGCTGTAACTATCTAGTGGTTAGGATGGGAATAAAAAACTTACTGAGCAAACACTAATGGTTAAAAGCCAGTAGCATCTGGCCAAATTTAGGGAACACGGCGCGGCATCTTGCTCAGGGAATACGTCAACATCTCGCTAATTCGTATACTGCTAAACTAAATAGCATGAAGCAAGGCTGGATTAAGTCGCGCGTTATTGGCACTAGTCACGTTTTCAAACCTAGCAAGTGGTTTCAAGTCATCTACCGAGTACTGCCAATATCGATTCACCGACGATTCACTGCGGCAAATGCAGTGGAACCACAATGTGAAGCCCAGCAACATGCTGCATCGAATGATTCCTGTGAAATCCGAGTCTGCCTTGGTCATGTGACAAGCGTAGACCTACGCGGCAGCTCAATAGCTCCTTAGACAAGTTCGCTGCACTCAGTTGAATAAGACCTTAATTTAGTAACAACCAGTCGACTGTGTTGATAAAAACGCGGTAAGTTTCCCTTTCCGTATTTTTGTAAAAGTTTTTCAGTGCCTAATCAATGCATCTCAACTTCTCGTGGTAGCTGGAAAAAAAGCATTTTCGGTACTTCCTAAGTTCGAATCCGCTTGTTTGGAGGATTTTCTCGCCGAGCGCGACCTATTTCTTTCTATACTAATCGATAAAAATTTCGTTTGCAACGCCAGTTCAGAAAAATACTCCGTTTCATATAAATTACGAATTCGAGGGGTGCACTTTCCGAGTGTTCTAACGTTAAATGACCTTCAGCGAAATAAGCTTTTACAGAGTTACCTCTTATTTTGCCAACAATGTATGCACACATCCCTCAATATAAGGTTGGCCAATTAGTGCCGTTTGAACGGAATCAACACACCATATCGTGATTGTTCAACTGCTCATAGGCTGGGCTAAAAATCATATCTTTTAAAAACATGACTGACGAACTTACAGCATAGGGACTGATGCCGTACTTACTTCCATAAGTTTAACTTCCCGAAATCCAATCAGATGCTTTGCGCGGTCGATCAGGTGACCCTCCAAAGTTGTAAGTTTCATCTGAAGTGTGTAGGTGTATGGGCCAGTCTCGATTCCATTGGGCCACCAGGGCTGTATCCCCACCTTGCGTTCAAACAGTAAGATGGAAAAGTCTCGGTTCTCATGAAGAGTCACATTTACAAAACACTGCTCAACAGTCCCAATATTCAGGGATACATCCATATCAAAGTTGATGCAAAAGCTTTGCACTTTTTGCAAGGTTTCTTCGCCCGTCCCAACCGGTACTACTTCAACTACGGCGTGTGCACTCCAAGTGGAATAAGACACCCGATTATTGGACCGGCCAGGGATCGAGTAGAATTTGAAACCTTCGCCAAAACGAACAGAAGCATAGGAAAGAACTAACTGTGGAAGCGACCAAAATCCTTGAGTGGGCAACGCTGGACCCCAGTCCCATCCAAAAGAGGCTTGCGTGGTGCGAATCAAATTGATGTTGCATTCTCCGTGAAAATTATCTGGCCAACATTCTGGCGGCACTTTGGGTAAGCCACTATTTTTCCTTGCCTGGGCCAAACCAGATGCAACTAAGATTGTCGAATGACAATCAAGAAGAAGCGAATTGAGCTGATTTGGCCTAATATGTTTCTCTACTGCCCATTCAAACGACAAAAAACTGTTGTTCACGAAACCGAGGTGGACATCATTCAGAGTAACATCGCAGAATGTGTCAACTCCATCCCAAAGGAGTTCGATACCAATAGGATTGCCTAATGTAGGCGGGAAACGAAAACGATGCAAAAACGTCCAGTTTTCCCGTCCAATGTATCGGTATTTTGTATCATGTTGGTCGACAAGGGGATCACCAATTAGACCAGCTATCCACTGAGTACTATACGCATCCACACCGGAGTTCTCACACACAACGGGCCAACTACCGCTGGATCCGATGAGGTACCATACACCGGAAAGCTTCAAACGGCGTGTTTGATACGGTAGTCCATGGGCCGACACCAAATAAAACGAAAGTAAAATTAATCTGGTACGTATAAACATCCGGACGGTGACGGTCTTCCGAAGAGTTGTCGACACGTAGACCCTTGATACACTGTTCTGTACCATGCTCAACCAATCACATGCCCGACAACTGACTGACCAATCAGCGCGACGTGCCTTCTTAGAGAAGCACACTGTGCGGTTATACGCACTGGAGAAGTCAGTTTGTTGGACCGGATAAACAACCATTATAGAGCCTTGAAACTAAGTTCACTGTTTTCGCCGTAAGGACTGCATGATATCCGACATCAGAATGTGTCAGTGTCCATTAAAATTCAGTTGATTTTAGCAATGATCTGTGTGACTGTTATATATATATATTTACATCATTCCATAAGAGACGTTTTTTCCGGGTGGTCACATGTAAGCAGTAGGATGGCAAGCATAGCAAAATATTTTCGCCTAGTTTTTTTTACACTGTAGACCAGTTACGTGAAGTATGCTTTTGGAGTGAGAGGGAAAGGGCTTCTCTATGAAAGGCTAGCTCACCCTGTGCGAGTTGCATAACAGATTCAGATAAACAAGCTGTACTGGCATTGGAGAGATTACGGTGCTCGTTTTAGTTGCTTTCATTTTTCTTTTCAACAAATTAGCTGGATAATCTGCTTCAGTAATAAGAGTTCTCACATTTGGTTCGAGTTGATAGTACAGTGAAAATTCTATGCACTTTTCTGTTGCACAAAATTTCCCTTTTATTCAATGAAACCGAAGCCCAAGAACAGTAGCCCAACCTATTCGACTTCAAGTAAACCACAGGTTTCATGGTTTCATCTAGAAGATGGACCACATATATCTTGGTTTTGCACTTAAACAGTACAGAGGGATGAAATAGCACCATCGGAGTTATTGGACCTGTAGAGTGAACAAGCTGGATCTATAGAGACCGTGACTGTGTTTATGTTCGCCGCGTTCGTCAGCGGCAGATATATGACGATCCGTCGATGAAGCTTGGACGCAGCCATTATGTTTACTAGATTGGCCTTAGCTCCCGAGGTTACCAGATGTCTAGCCTTGCAACGTCGGAGGGAAGGGATTTCTGTGACGGAATAAAACCAACCAAAGCGCCGTGGTACACTAAGCAAATCGGTGTGCTGAACCTGTGATTGTGCTGGGATTGACTTTTGATGATCATTGTCTTGTAGACGGAATCAAGCCGAACTATGTCAGCAAGAGAACACCACTGGGATGTATTCTGGCTTCGGCTTATTAGCAATGCAACCCCTCATTTATATGTAGTGAGCATCCTTTGGGTCCAACTGTTAAATTGTCTCCACCTGTCTCAGTAAACCCTCTTTTTGATACCCTAGATAGCCCTGAGTGCCTAGTCTGAATCAGCACTCCGAACTACTTCATCTTGGGATGATTCTGTGGATCAAACCTAGTAGTGTCCACAGTTAGCTGGATGTGCATACATGTCTAGGAGCTGTTCGTTATTCGTACGGGTCACCGGACAACTTTTTGCACAGTCTGTGAGCACCGAACACCTAGTTGTCATCATCTCCCCATCCTAAGCACGTCGCTGGTGGTTCCTACAGGTTCCCGTTATTTCATTCTTTCCTCGGGCCTTTGTATCACGTCGTAATTTAATGTTCTCATTTATGGATTGATGTACATTTGTCCATTCTATTTATGTGTATTTCATGCAGCCATGTGCTAGTGATCCAAATAATGTTGCATATTCTGGAGGGTTAATCTCACAACAGTGATCGAGGTAGCACTCTGTGACCAATTTTATGCAGAACTAACTGAAAAATGACTGGTACTAGCTAGCCATTTGTGCGTGCTTGGGAAGAATCCCACGAGTGACGCGGGTCACCCTTTGCATGTACTTTGAAGCTCAGGGTTTCATTTGATGTGACATCTAAGAGCCGCTGACCAGGAATGTCTATGGCTTTGAACCTTTTCTACCCTCTATCCACGCTCCATTCGTACTCCCGTGAGTTTACACCGAGTAAATGGATGCACATGCGACTCAACGTGCCTTGGCAGGGTTCCACCAGCAAAGCACGATGTGGTATTCAGTTGCGAAGATGAATTCCAGCCCAGCATCACAACTTCTGTGATTCCTACTAGCAGATGATACCATAAGTTGGTCAGCAGAGAAGAGCAAACGCTTCACTAAGGAAGGCTGTTCCCAGTTGATTCAATATTCATTTTTCCGTTCTTATTGCGGCCAAGCACTCCTCGTCCAGACCAGGTGAGTAATAGCCGGAAAGCCACTATAAACAGCGATTCACGTAACTCGGTATTCGATTTTTTTGCTGTGTCAGTGATACTATCTTGCCCCATGAGCTTTTCGTTCCTGTTTTAGTGATGCTATCTTGCCCCATGAGCTTTTCGTTCCTGGATCCGCGAACACAAATGCTGCACTGGTTAGGGTATGATGACAATAGTTGTTTAGCTGTAGCACCCTATGGGTGACACATGAAGGAAGCACAACGGCTGAGATATTGCCAGGTCTGGACAAGAGAAATCGAGATGTTGAGGTTGGGTTCGAACCACGGACCTCCTGGTGAGTAAGTCTGCACCTTGACCACCAAGCTATCTCGGTTCCGACTAGTTAAAATTTAGCCGCGAATATGAAAGAGGTATCTAATTAAAACATTGTGGTATCTGATAGGAAAATGTCCCCCATACCTCCACTGTAATCAGAACTATATTTTATTCTACGTCGGGCAACCAGTTCGCAAGCAAATTTAGAGATATTGCCTAGCGACTGGAACTAATATAATATGGAGAACCGTCCACATCCAGGACAGGTCGGAGAAAGGAATATGCTATGAAGTTCCAGTTAGCTACACAGTTACCGCATATGCGAACCAATTGGGTAGTTGCAGTTCTTTGGATATATGGCGCCTTTAATCGACCGTTTCAGCATCCGTAAGATTTTTGCGTTAGACAGCAATTGGAACTTTAAGTTTCCTTTGTAGCTCAACAAAATTACACCATCGTATCCACCTGATTTGTAAGTGATTATTCCGTTGCTTCCTTCACGATGAAAATTTTACCATATGTTGGTGCAATGGTCTGCGTACCCCATAAACCCACTCGGCTGTATTGAAGGTCACTCAAGTGCCTTGCACAGAACCTCTTTGACCAGGTCCTTCAGTGAATAGAGCTTTGACAAAACCAGTTTCATTGCCAACAAAGCTGGTAACCTGTTTCCCAAAAACCAGTTTTAAGCCGACTACCGTAACCTTGCAGTTAGGACAAGCCAGAAACTTCAGCTGAAGGTCCGCATCGTCCTTACACTTAAGTTTGGGGTACTCACACAGTACCATAATCCATCCTCCACCATGTACTACGAAATCGAACAATACTTTCACACCAAGTCGGCCACCACGTGGTGACATCATTCTGATCGCCTTATTCGCTGCATAGGGCGGGACGGATAGGCGAAAAAAGGCTACTACTTACTGAGTCTCCCGTCTTCTTAAATTGTGGATTCTTACCTAGCATCCCGCCCCATTTGTTTGCAACTGTTCGTGACAGCCCACTCATGAGCGTGTCAGTGACATATTCAGGGAAGCAGCCGAGTGCACATCACTCATACCTACGCTCTAAGTTCATTACTCAGACCCCGTTTCCTCGCTTTCGTTGTTGCCTTTATTGTTCGAGCCCTCAATAATTCTGACCAACAAGCTACTTTTGCGCGCTTTTTGGATGCCTTATTGACAGATGTTTGCTGCATTTCTGAGGCTGGAATAAAATCGCTAAGTAAAGCAAACGAGCTTATGGCACCTTTGCAATCTGAACAATATTGGCTGCACAAATCAAGTGATTCGTCAACTGCCGCAGCTGGTTACGCCAGTTCTGATATGGTCCTCAACATCCAAAGCGAGGCTTTCTTGCTTGAATGGAGATGTGTAAACAGTGACCTTCTTTTGTAATGCATTACTCATAAGGTTGCTGAAAACTCCTCGACAGCCGTCGACCGGTTTCGCCCTTCTTGGGGCTCATCAGGTAGGCGCAGTATCCGAGTTTCCGTCAACCTTATGTTCTATTTGTAACTAAAATTGCACGAAATTAGCGGAATACACCCATTTGTAAACAAATTTGGTTTTTGAGTAATGCATTACAAAAATATATATGTATCGCAATATCTCGAGTATCGTAGCGACTGAAACATGAAGCGGCCTGGTGCAATACATTCAGTTGCTTGGAAAACTCAAAGCCGAGAAATCCAGCTTGGTTCCGAGTGAATCTCTCGCAAAACCAAATTTGTCTGCAAATGGGTGTATTTCGCTAGTGACCTTTCTTTAGTCCGACCTTCGTTCTTTAGTCCACTTCGTAAGAACTCGCACTAACTGCAGTAGTAACCTCTGTTTGCCATAGCCTCCACTTATGTATCAGTCAACCAAGGCTCTGGTCTCCAAAGGGAATTCTGTCAAAAAGTAACCACTCTCAAATCCACCACAAAATGTTCAGATATCATCCTAATACCAGGAGATTTTCGTGTGCAAGTAAAACGCCTCAGTTCATACGAGGCGCGATTTGACGGCACGGTTAGTTTAGACCCAAGGCGAAATGGCGATGATAGACACCTTTTGTGCTAGTTACCAGTCATTTATCAGTATTACTGGGTTTAGACACAGTGAACTCCGTTGTCTTACCTGTTGTCCCCGAACTTTTGAACAACTGTGGAACCGCATAGACCAGGTATGTTTTAGCTACATTTGATGGGCCCAATACGGATGATGATTATGAAATACAAAGGTTGATCATGTACACGCTGTCATGCAGTTTAGGTTTCCATTGATTCCCAAGTTAGACCAAGAAGTGCACTTCCCGCCTGGCAGTTGAAAAGCTTTATGAACCAGGAAACAAATAAACATGCCAAAGCCTATGTTGTGAACGCAGTCGCTTCAGAAGATAGCAGTCTTAACTGGGATAACAACCACCTTGTGTGACGCTGGCATGCATGGTATGCATTGTTCCGGAGCGCTGGGACACTGACCATACTTTTGTGCTAGTTACCAGTTATTTATCAGTATTAATGGGTTTAGACACAGTGAACTCCGTCGTCTTACCTGTCGTCCCCGAGCTTTTGAACAGCTGTGGAACCACAGTGACCAAGTATGTTTTAGCTACATTTGATGGGCCCAATACGGATGATGATTATGAAATACAAAGGTTGATCATGTACACGCTGTCATGCAGTTTAGGTTTCCATTGATTCCCAAGTTAGACCAAGAAGTGCACTTCCCGCCTGGCAGTTGAAAAGCTTTATGAACCAGGAAACAAATAAACATGCCAAAGCCTATGTTGTGAACGCAGTCGCTTCAGAAGATAGCAGTCCTAACTGGGATAACAACCACCTTGTGTGACGCTTACATGCATGGTATGCATTGTTCCGGAGCGCTGGGACACTGACCACTAAACCTTGCTACAGGAAATTTTATACCCTCGTGGCTGTAGCGTACTTCAGACCAAAAGGCCTGTTAGACGCTTGTTTGAATGAAGTTTGTGTGTATCTAGGGAGTGTTCCGAAGTTTTTCTATCTAAGCCAAAAAACAGAACCCAGAAACAGTCTTTGAATTAGTCTAAAATTATACTCGTGAAAGTGTAATCATCATAATCGAGCGATTCAGCTGGGTTCCAGGTGAGTCTCCCGAAAACCCAAATTCGTTTTGTTAGGATTTTTGGAATAGTTTAAACAACAGTTTATTTGTTCATCGACTTCTGTATTTATGCCATCCATTCAACCCGCTCTACTCGACCCTTGTTCTATGAATTTAAATCCGCCCTCAGTTGATTATGCACTAATATGTCTTTCTGTCTTAAAACGCACTCGGGCTGCAGGGCGAGATCAACTTCTATCGGCGCTATGATCATGACGCTCCTGTGTTTCATCTTAATTACATTTTAAGGTTTTTTTGGAACAACAACTCGTTCCCAAAAACTGGGACCAAGTGATCATCATACCTCTGTTTAAACAAGGTACACTACGTGACAATTTCACTCATACAGGTATCAGCTGGAGGCTTGTCAAATCACGGATACTGACGACACCACTACTAGGGAACTACACCTCTGGGCATGTGGGATTCAAATCCGAAATCCCGAATATGAGGTGCACTTGTCAAAACTACATTCAGCAAAGCCATACTACTCAACAACATCGACTTCTAGGAAGCTTCTCACTATATGGATATATCGGTTTTCCTGAATATACTTGAAAAAGGAGAGCATCTGCAAACTTGCGTAATATGTGGAGTAGAAGTGGATTCAGTAGAACTTAAAGACCGTATCTATAAGCCAGATCTAGACGCTGCTTTGCCCTAAGGCTACGAAACCTGATCATTTCAAACCGAGGACACTCGTCGGGCCGAAAATCCGACCATGGGCCCCTTCGTAGTTGAGCAGGAATTGACTAGCCGTTGGGACATTGCAACAAAGTGGTGCACAAGCGAATAGGAGTTGATGAGAGGAAATATATGTATTGCAAGTCGAACTCAGGCAAAGGTAGCTCGAACATGCACTACGCTTACCGAAATAGTTCCTACCACAAATAGCACCGTTTTCTGCTCCGAACACTTGTCAGTCAAGGGCCCGTGAAAAAAAGTGAATCAGAAGAGTGAAATTAAGGCGGCTACAGTGAAGAGAAGTTATCGCCTTCTTAGCTGGAGTCTGCTCGGTCCTCCCTGCACCTGGTCAGCAGCTCCATGGTCCACAGAGAACGGCAATGACGATAAAGTATATGTTCTGTTTGGCCCGTCGTCAAGCATTTCAATGTTTCTCAGTGGACGTAAGCTTGTTTATGGTCCTGATTGATGTGTGCTAATGGCAAAGTTTCACGATGCTGGGTCCCGATACGTTCAATTGTGATCCTCAGTGTGCAGGAAGTTTCACAAATAATATTTCTTTATCTATTGTTTTGTCACCGGAACGGGTGACACCGAGACGGGTGTCGTAGCAAAGGATTAGACCTCTAGCCGGCTGAGAGAAACTGTGGACTTTCTCACTTGGATCGGCCAGGCTTTTGTCCTTGATTTGCAAGCTAGTGGTTCGCTTCTTTTCCCCACGTTTTCAGCACGTACTCCTTGGACATCTGAGATGGAGATTCCCTCAAAAGGTTTCTTGGACTGAGTTGTGTCGTTGTGTACATGATAAGGGACCTGCCATCTCTAAGGGATTCATAGTAATTGGTTTGATTTTTCTTGGTTAACAGTTTTTGCGCAATTTTTTTAGAAAAACGGGGAGTAGCGACCAACTCCCATAGACATACTGGGAAACGATCATTGTGGTGATGTCTCCACAGTGACGAAATATTTTTAAGTCAAGTGCCAAGCTTGGGAAAGAAATCAAAAAGACACCACCAAAAACACGCAGAAGCATCATAAAGTTTCCGCTTCAGCAGCAGAAGAAATATGTGGATTTGAGACTTCAGAGGCAACTGGTAGGTTGCAATTGCGGACTAACTGCAATGTTTTGGGAGGCTGAACTAGGACAGACACCTGAGTGAGAGAATACTTTTCTATCTTTTTCGTATTTAAATATGCATGAAGCTTAGTGTATCTATCACCATATGGATAGCCACTTAAAGGCCCCAAATAAGCCTAGTGACTAGACCACTGATGGAGACACAGGCGTCGTTTTGACAATCGTTGAAAACCGGGATAAGATATCCGATTACTTTTCGATAATTCAGTTGCATATATATTCAGCTCATAAAACCATTCTGTTATTTCACATGAGTATGATATAAAGTGAATAAACACCTTGCATGACGCCTTTTTTCACATAAGACTGGCCTACAGTGGTGACTATAACGGTCCGTGACTGAAAAACCTGCTTAGCACACTGAAGTCGCAACGTTCTTCAATGAATGGATCAATGACAGACTAATACAACTTTCGTGTGAACAGCTGCAAACAACCCATGCGCGTCCCACAGATCGCCCCACAACGCGTGTTTTGGAAAATGTTTTCTTAACACCCCTACCTTCTCAGCTCTGGGTTAGTAGGAATATTAGTTGCTGGAGAGAGCGAATACAAAAACAGAAAACAAAACTTGACACTCCTTTCTCTAACAGAGAAAGGATTGAATTTTGCAGTAAGTAAATAAAACTTGACACACTGAATTGCACTTGTTTTCATCAATATGTTGCCTGGTGAATTCCAGGAAATGTGGATTTCGGAGGCTTTTCAACGCATCTGTTTGTTTTAGTGTGATTGCCTGAATTTCACGCGTTTTCATCAACGTGTTGCCTGGTAAATTCCAGGAAATGTGAATTTTTGATGCTTTTCAACTCAACTGTTTGTTTTAGTGTGATTCGTCCGCAGTAAGATCACTTAGAAAACAACCGTGATCACCTTCTTGTGTGGGGATTGCAAGAAGGCTACTGGGTTTCCAAGAGCGTTCAATAAGTCTGAAAAGCTAAGTGAACGTATCGTTAGTTGATTGGCTCATCTTTGAGTCGTTTCCGGATTTGACTGAGTTGTTTATTTCTCTGAAATAGTTTCACACAACAAACTGAGTACACCGGACTAAGTTGATTTTTTTCGCGTACTTGTATCCTTGACCGGATCCTCCCTGACATCGCCCTCTTCTGACTGATTACTGCCCCATACTGGCCGTTGGGCTTGGGGGTTTAAGGAGGCGAATCTTCATCAGGCTACTGGATACCAGTTGAACGCTTTTCTCAACGTTATGACACTAAATTTCTGCGCTGCGTTGCGTTTGCCACCGTGTGCTTCGCACAGAAATATAAGCACGACTGTCGCAGACATAAAAACTGAAAATCTAGAGTTTCTGAGGATCTGAATGCGGTCAATGGCGTACGCTGTTTGTATCGGTCGATCTTCGTGCCACGACTCAAAGATAAACAAATCAATGCCAAATACAGCCGACTCCTTGAGTGAGGATTTTACCTTAAAAGCATCGTCCCTGAGTGGTAATCACTGTACACGAAAGACTGGTTGTCTCGGTTCCTTTGCACGCTTGCAACCTCAGTACCCATGATGCCAAATAAATTGCAGGAACGAAACATCGGAGTATGTGTTGAGCCTTTTCACATCAGTGCATCACAAATTTACATATTGTAAGCAATTCATAAAGACGAATGCTAAGATGAACAAATATTAAGAGGGATCTGGATACTGGATACTACAGAGGCTGCGTTACCCACCTTAGATTCGTCGATGAACTTCTTGGTTTCACGAGAAACTGTCATTTGGTTTTAAGATAGAAGATGAATGAAACGAACATGCCCCTATTCAGTTTGATAAGTATTGTTGTTAATTGAGCTTGAGGGAACATAATAAAACATCTATTAAAGTTTTCTTTTTTATTGGTCTTGTAAACACATATTTTACCGTAACCAATGCTTAATTTGAGCTGAATCGGTAAAAATATGTAAACAACGAAATTAGGTATTCGAACGGGGGGTTTAATCTGTGAACACAAATAAAATTTTCAATACCCCGGCCCTTTTCACGTTCCCATTATCCCCAGTTGTAAATCTGACTGCAATTCATTGGAAAACTCGACAGCTTCAGTAGATGTTGCAGGAGCTCTCAACACAAACTATTGCTTAGCGTTGTTCAGAAGTTAGAATGGGTTCATCCCTCGCAGTGCAGACGTTCATGTGCACTACGTTACGGGCCAACAACGTTATTATTCCGATGGGATTGTGCCGCTTAGAAGCTTAGTAGGATTGATTGATGTTCGAAAGTTACCTATTAAATTCACTCTACCGATATTTCGCAAACACTGATAGTAGCCAAGAGATTCGGTCTGTGAATCAACTGCGGTTATTTTGGCTCGAGCAAATTACGTTGGTTAGTTTGAAGTCACGATGTCTCTCCTTATTTTAACCACAACCTGTCTAATTTCAGAACCAAGTAAAGCATCACGACAGAATATGATGCGTTGTGATATGCGTCGCCCTATAAGGTTTAGCTGGATCCCGAGAAGTGACCGGGTATCTCTCTTGCCTGTGATCCGCTTTCTGGATGAATTGGTTTTTCTCAGTTTTCCAACATCATGATCATATCTTCACTGTTAGACTGTTGTTGGTTAACCTGTTCTCAGTTGTCTCCTTGAAAGCACGGCTCTACTAAGACTTTTCTAGACGTCAAGATGATGCTTTTCAATGGGGTTATCTAAAATATATCTGGCGGAACAGTATACAGCAGCTTCCATCTTGGCGGGGTCTATCAAACCCTCATACCCTGGCAGTCAATCCAAATGAAAAAGAGTTCATCCAGTGAGGAACCAATTTTACTTGAGAATGGAAAAATTGTGTTAGTGCTGCAAAAAAGTCGATTACACAAAGCAGATTGGAATGAAAAATGTAGGTAACATGTCAGTGGGCCTTTTTAGCTCAGTAAATGAGCAACCGTTCACGCGTCATACTTTTTTACTAGCCTGTTGCAATTTTGTTTGAAAACGAAGAATGGATAGAACTAACCAGCCCAGAACGTTAAGGTTTATCTGTTTTTTGTATTCGTTAGTTGCAAACCCAGCGGAGGATTATGTAACTTACTTAGGTAAAACGTCAATGCATTTTGAGTCATTTTTTTGTCGACTCCTTGTGGTAGCATCTTTTTATTGTAGTGATCTCCTTGAGTCAGCTCCGGTGTTCTTCTATTATACTCTTCCATTGTTTCCTGGACCAAATCTGTCTTATTTACACAATGGAAAAAGTAATAAAAATTAAGTAAAAAAGTGACAGACGGTTTAGGAGCTCAAGTTAATCAGAAACTTTAAAACTTAATCATTCAGTTTTGTCTGCATTACGGTGGGAATTATTCCTAGTTCTTGGGATTCGTTATCAGCACATCGTACTGACTGGCCGCAGCAGTTGAGTTCGCATCACATCAATCGAACATACTGTCTGCCAACCTGACACAGAGACCTGGAATCAGTTGGCTTTCCAGTAGACTTATTCAACCTGGAATCGGTTGGCTTTCCAGTAGACTTATTTTCCATTTCCAGCAGAGAGAAAGGGAGGCAAACAGTATTGTTTCGCAGCTTTAAATGGAAATTTACAAAGCGTGTCCGTCAGGACCGCTGTACTGGATGCTTCATCGACAGGTCTACTTTCGGGGATAAGGCTGTACACCAGATCAGTTATTTATACAAAATGCTTCGAAACTGTAGGCATTGTGTGCCTGAAGTATATGGAAGAGGGGCCGTTAGCCTAGCAACTCCTTTGTTGTTGTTTAATTGTGGCTTCTTGGATGCTTCGGTCTTAGAGGTATCAGAATATGAAAAGTACAGGAGAGTCATCTTGACTGGCAATAGATCAGATCGTCCCTACCACAGAAAACCTTAGCATTGTACCTATACAGCGTATACGATTATTAAGAGGTAGGTATTAAACGCATTTTTCTACAGCAGTTTAACTTATTTTTTACTTCATTCCTTTCTAGTAATCGATTCCTATTGACTGTGGACCACAAAGTTTTCTAGTATAAAATTCAGAGCCTATAGTCGCAACAGCTTCAAGAAGGATGTAACACACCATCGTGTGTAGTGTTGGGCTCTTTAAGTTTTGTTCCTTGATGCTGCTGTTATGCAGGACGTCAGCAAATGTGTCAGTCACGTGGCAAATGCACTTCATTTTTAAAAATATGAAAATTCGAATCGGTAGCTCCTGGCTAACTCTAGCCAGCATCTGACATTGTTAGGCTTATATTCAATGATACCTTAGTGTCTGATGACTCGTTCAAGTACGATCAACCGAGATGGTAGAGCGTCCCAGTCATTCAGCCTTTGCAGGCAACCTGAAGAATCTGGATGCATTTTCTCAGCAGTATGATAAAGTACTTCACAGTAGCATCAGTGCTTTAACTTTCTGAAGTTTCCAACCAACTCTTTCTTTTGTTCATCACTTCAGCACACTCGGCTGCTAGCGAACTTCATTTGTCAAGTTAGGCCGCCTACGGGATAACTGCTCTCCTTCTTTAGTTAGAGTCCTTTCAATGACAGGTTTTGACGAGCAAAAAGTTTCTTCAAACAGTTATTTCGGCCTACGAACCTAAACGTCAGTAGTATCAGGAAACTTGTTTTGGATGATAAGCCCTTGGTCTTTCATTCTACTTTGTGAAACGGAGGGCGAGATGGCTGAAGTGGTTAGAGCGCGAATTCACTGACCGGAAGGTCCGTGGTTCGATCCCAACCTCTGCCTTTCAACTTCTACTGTCTAGGTTTGGGCAACCTGGCAGTATCCCAGCCCTCGCGTCTCCTTCGGGTGGCATGGAAGCTAGGTACCAAAAGGGTGTTACAGCTAGGCAATTATCTATATTATCTAAACGGAGCAACGTTTGATAACGGAATATGAGAACTCGAAGATGAATAGCCATGAGATACAACACCGTTAAATCGATCCGAGAATTGCGCAACTGTTATCACTTTTAGCAAAACAGTACGAACAACATCACTATCGTGTTCAAAAGAACGCTGGCACTCTGGCGTCTTTCTTGGTTCCAGCTCGATGTTTACTCATTGTATGGTACAAATTCCCACATACAAATCAACTGCTCAAAAGTTTGGATTTAATTAATAGGTCTTTTGTCAAATGCGTCGAATTGGTGGTCAGCTGCAAACTCCATCATCGGGAGACAGCAAAGCCATGCAAATGGGCGTCAGAAGAAAAGGCACTTCCTGTGCTTTGTAAATGATGAACAGATAATCCTTTTGTGGATGAGTTAACCCTGTTTAATTTGGCAGATGAAGGTACTGGAAATTGGGTCTGACCTCTAAGCCGTTCACCCGGCCAAGTCCTCATTATAAACAATTATTTTTTGGCTTAAGGTTGGTTTTTGAAGCCAGTCACTGAATTCACTGCTCAAATGTGTTCGTTTGTTTGTTGATAACTGTGAACAGTTTTTGAAAACTTTCTCAAATCCATCTTCATCTACAATGGAGGTTTTTTCATGGGGCCATGAATCGAGTCCTGGACTTTGGTGAAGGTTCTGTAAAGGATAGGCCTCTAGTGCGGTTTCTGATAGCGAACGTTCACTGTACTCTGTCACCTGGAGATTTCAAAACGGCTCAATAGGGATACTCGTGGGAGAAGTGGGTTCCGTAGAGAGTGTGGTTGACTATTTCTTTCATTTGAGTGAAATCCCACATGACGAAGCAGATTAGTTCGTAATATACTACACAGTTTCGGAAACTACCTTAGTCGTATGGTGTGAAAACGCGTAAATTAGTTCCTTCATACTCATTTATAGAAGGTTATTCAATGCATGAGTTTGTTTCAACAAAAGAAACCAATTCCACGTCGTAATTGCCTAGGCTGTTAACACCTTCAGGGTGTGTTGTTTCTTTCGTGCTATTTATTGCTTAGTTATAGGTTCACGGCAAAACCAGAGTTCTCAAACAAATTTATTGACAGTTTTAAAGTGCATTTAACCAAACTGCTCTGCGACAGTGCAGTGTAATTAGGTTGATGAAATTTACAAAGGAATATGTGGCTGTCGATTATTTTCCCTTATTTATTCGGACGGAACCACCAGATTCTCCAACATGTTTATGCGCGTTGTTCATTCGCTCTGTTGATATCAACATTATCGTTACCGTGCACCACTCGTACACAGACGTGTCATCAGAGGCGGTGTAACCGGTTACACGTTTCACCTCCGTGTCCGGTGTGCATTCACTTCCGATTCCAGTTGAGTGGTTCAGGTTATCCGTAAAACCAGCGAACAGCAGTCGTGGGCAAATGACGAATCAATGTCATATGTTTGTTTTCCGATATTATCGGAGCACTAACCAGGGTTGATGAACTGATTTCACAACATGCCACTTGAGTGAAATTCTGAAGCCTTCAATGTAAAAACTGTATGAATGGGGTTCAAATGTGTACAGAAAGCACCCAGAGATAACAAAGAAGGAGAGCTAATGTGCTGCTGGATTGGAGGTGGTAGGAAGAAAAAAGGAGAGCTATGTGCTGCTGGATTGGAGGTGGTAGGAAGAAAAACCAGATAGTTGGTAGTCTGTGAGGATTAGCAGGTATTCAAAGAGCCACTGTCTTTTGGGATGCGCCCAAACCGTTCACATTCTATCGCTATTTTTGAAGGTAGTCCGAAATGTCGAATCAGTTGCACACATAGGGCCTACTGACTGAGTCGCAGGCTGGATGTATGCCATGTGACGCCATTTGCGTTCAGTATATAATCCCCATAGATTCATTTCTGATCCATAGTAAAGCACACAAATCAGAGTACGCCTGATGCTTTTTTATGAGACCACATTACCCATAAAGTGGCTTATTTCGAATAATTTAGCGCATATAGGGCCTTGGTTGTATGTCTGTTCCTCGAGCTTAGCAGTTAGATAGCAAGTATTGCAAACATTACGTCACCAAGCGAAATGCTTGTGCTTATATGC
This sequence comes from Opisthorchis viverrini, assembly GCF_000715545.1. NCBI lineage: Eukaryota > Metazoa > Platyhelminthes > Trematoda > Opisthorchiida > Opisthorchiidae > Opisthorchis > Opisthorchis viverrini. The sequence goes on from NW_008751675.1 coordinate 3,203,883, forward strand.
TTTCCAAATGTATCTCATATCTTTGACGTGAGTGGTTGGTCGCCGGTTAGTTTTCGTGCCATTTGACTGGTCATTTTGGAATCTGAGTTGAGTTGTGGTCTCAGTTCCTTGATTTTGGTTTGTTTTCTGGATATATTCATTTCGATATTTCTATTCCCGCCTTTTGGGTAGACCCATTCCCTCCCGCTTTGTGGTCCGGTTCTCCTCTACTGGACTAACCAATTAGTGCGTTCGTGAATTCCGCAACGTCACCACATACAGACCCATCCGATGGAGCTTACTGGCGACACTGAAGGCCATTAAACAATGAGGGGTGGTAGGTATTACTCTGAGTGATTCCTCAGTGGGAGGACTCCACTCAATAGATATTGTCCAAAGGTTGATTATGGGTGATGAATGTTTAATGAAAGTGCCTCATAATTTTCCTACAAGTAGACACCTTGTTAACTATCCGTCGTTTTCCGAGCTAGTTTTTCAAGATAATTTTCTGGGGCCCGTTGAAACAGTGCAGGCATTTAATGAACGCTAGATTTTTCAGTGTCTCAAGGACGAAGTCACGGTTCTACGACAGAAGAACGTCTGAGGTGATCATTCGCTTTCATAATTTTGGGAGAGGCAACTGTAACCACGTGATGTCAAGCTCATTGGTCAACTATGTGCCACAACAGCCCATATGCTCTGTATTTTCCTTTTCTTCACGAAACGTCACACACAAACCAGTTTTTTCGTTTGCCGAATATAACCACATTCCTCAAGATTATGGCTGGATCCTAGGCCAGATCAGATGGCCAGTAGCTTTCGAAACACCGGACGCCTGAGCACAGCTATTCAACCCCATTTGGTTTGTGTGGATTTCAATGAAGTGGGAAGTGTAACCTGCGGAGAATCATGTAACCACAAAGTTGGCATATAAACATACAGAGACCTGTTAAACGTCACCAGTCAGCATTAATATGATGGAAAGCCAGTAAGCGTCAACCGTAAGATCAAGGCACCGATGTGAGCTTCCAGTTCCTTCAAGACAAAGCAATAGGCCACATTCCTTCCGTAAAACTGCCCCTAAGTTTCTTCTGAATAGTGCTGTTTTCCACCCAATTGCGACAGCCAGGTGGTAAACCAGCGGTCAGATTGCTGCTGGTACTGTCGTCTTTCAGAAGAAAAACACGGTAAAGAATTTGATTAGCGTAAGGGACAATTGTGTTCTTCACACCACAGTGAAGATTAAGTTTGGGTAATTAGTTAGCTTGTGGCTAGGAGGGATGCTTCCCCATAGACGTGCGCGTTCTTAAGAGGTGAAGTCCCATTTAATTGTGGTTGTAATGAACTTTATAGAGTCCTGTACAGTCCCCAGATGCGCCATTCCGGACTTTCTGCTTCATCGCAATTTTTCTATGCAGTGCAGATTAAACCGGTTTCTGAATAGTCATCTGCCTTTTAAAGGCTTTTGTTTCCTTTGAAAACGGTTGTGCTCACAGCGTCCTTCAATCCATGTTTGGGACCTTCATTTTTCTAGGTAGCATAAATTAGTCGTGGGCAATTTTTGATTCGTGTCGATATTTTTCCCAATTTGAACAATTTGACAAGTGATCCGGGAGCTTTTCGCTTTGACAGCCAATCAGCGCCGTCCTAGATTCATCCTACATAAGAGGTTGAAAAGGTCCATCTTTAAACGAGATCTATGCAACTATACATCATTAGCGTAATGTCTTTTTTCAGGTGGTAAACTTTTTCGGTATAGCAAATAACCTTTCTATCTTGTCCACCTGTTTCCGTTCACCCTACTAATATTTCCTCAATCTATTAGATATTATAAAGTTTAGTGTTCTTACTACAAAGCTCCACTCGAGCTAATGCACACGATAGACACTGCAACTGTTAGCCAGTGAAATTTTGTGGTGCTATTTTCATTAACCCGGTCTTGAGGCATTTTGCTTTTGAATTCGGCCGTAATAACGTCAGTTGTCGCCCTTTATCCGAGTCCATTATCTTTCCGATGTGCGCCGTAATTTTGTATTCGGCAACCTATGAGCGACAGACCCTCGAAGCTTCTCTGGTGCTGACTGATCTAGCAGCAGTTGTCTTAAAGTGAATCTGGTTGACAAAGGCTTGCTCCCAAGGCGATTGGTCTTCTCCACATTTTGCTTAGGACCCCTAAGTGGTCTGTTTTGCAATCCGCTCCACATGTCAGTTTTTTAATGGGAACTTCCGGATCTCTTTGTCGGACAATGATACGGCCCAACAAACGTTTTTTCCAATTTTTAATGAACGCTTTTTTCAGCAGTGAACCCTATGTTAACAGTGACAAGTCTGACAGCAGCAAACCTTGCATGCACATTTTGACTGTTAGCATTCAAAACTTCAATTCAAAATCTGTAAGCCATTTTCGCCTTTCATGGTTCGAGGAGATTCAAGATGAGTGGGCAATATGTTGACCGGATGATACGTCGTAAGATTAAATCAGCTGATAAAAGCGGTACAAGGTCTCCTTAGAACTGGAAGTCAGATTTCCATTATCGTAGCATTACTGCACATGATTTCGTCCAATATTCGTCAGTCACACCTCTTTTAGAAATATATTGCGGGACAAAGACCACAGTCAAGAAAAAGGAAGAAGAAAAAAAGCCCATACGTCCATTCATTTGACAGTTCATCTTGTCGGAACCCCGCCAAGTTCATATCACGTGATTCGAACTGTGATTCAGTTCATACAGTTGAGCAGCCTCACTTCTTGGAACACTAAATTGCTGAGACATCTACAGTGTGGATTTTGGTTAGCACATTTATGAAGCATGGGATCTAGCCCGGCCTAACAGTGCATCATCCTGTGACCTAGTGACGTGACAGAAATTGGCTTTATTAGTTAAGTGTGTCTCTCATTTATGTTATCTCCAGTCCTGAGTCAGCTCTTTTTTATACGCTTTGTCCAGAGTTCCATTTCACTCAGAACACCTCCGGTACACATCGGTTTCTGCGTTCTGTGTGACCTAGTGACAAGGTTCAAGCAAATACAAGAACAGCACTACAGCGTGCACATTGATCGTTATAGTGATCTCTTAAATATTCGCGTGACATGCACCCCCGGAGAAGTCCTGTAAGGATAAAGCACCAAATGACAGCTTAAAAGAAGTGATTCCTTACCAAAACCACACAGTAACACGACGACATATCAGGTAGTGTGACGAAGTACAACAGGGGGGCATTATATATGTGCCGGAAATTTGACGTCAGCTCTTTCAAGAGGTGGAAAGTGAGTTCGAAGATACAGCCCACAATAACACATTAGAAGACACTGACCAGATCAATCTGGACTAATGAGAACAAAATTACAACCACCTTGAACCAGTTCACTCACCAAGGGTAGGAGGTTGACTGCGTAAGCAGGCTGGTATATGTTTTGCGTTTTCAAATTGACAAAGAGTCACTGTGACCGTCGTAGCCTGTACAGTTGACCTGCTTTGTGAAATTTCACCACAGTCGGTTGACGAGTGAACAACCATTCAGGCGTATCTGTCCAAACCTGCCATAGTGACTAACTGGATATGCGCGGTCGGGAATTGATGCTCAGCCAACTAATCATTATCGGGATTAAAAAACCTAACTAGAGATTGCTCAATGAAAGTGAGTAGATAATAAGGGACCTGTAGCCGGTTTGCCTTGAAACATTCAACTTGTTGTCGCAATTACAAGTAGTGATCATCATGAATGGGATCATACACGAGTTTATCTGCATTACTACACTAAAAATACTATTTTCTGACAAAAGGAAGCAACAAATAGTCCTTTGCGAAGCTTTTTATCTTTTAAAACCCCCCACATATTCAAATTCCATAAATTTTACTTCTTCACAGGGTTTTAAGTGTTAGTCAGTAAATCCCCCGTAAAATCGACACCAAATGTTTTTCTGATTGTTGGTTTTTATTTGAATGCAGTGTAAAGTTATTTTCTCCGGCATACATTAACATGGGTAGTAAGAGTCTGTTTCAGAAATACGGCGTTGTATTTCACTCAACAGTTAGCTTTTCATTTGCGATAGCTTTTACTCCAGGATCTTGACATCATAGAAGTTGATAGAGTTAATTAAAAACCTGGTAGGTCAGACATTCCCGCAAAGTATGTATTGTATATGAAAGTAGCCCTCGCAGTACTCGGTCCTATAATGCTTGTTGATACTAACAGATGGCCACGCGTATATGGCATCGCCTACACTAATCGAGTCTAAGCGCCCTACCACCAAATCTTGACATCCGTCTTGGCACTATTTGGCACCGTCATGGTGCCATCTTGGCGTCGTCTCGGCACCGTACGTTTGGTGGAAACAGGTTTTATTTTCACTACTTATGAGTAGCAGAAAGCCTTCGCCAATGATCCGCACAGTATCTAATTCCGAAACCCGTTATATTTCACAAATAATGTGTAAAGTCAACTTCGGAAGGGAGTCGAATTTCACTAGTTAATCGGACACCCCCAATGAGCTCTTGGGAATACTTATCATAAGACAGAGGTCCTTTCAAGTTTGAGTATCGGTCACAAGCGCAAGTATGTCGAAGGAGCTGACAGTTACCCCAATTCATTTTTCAACGAGACGTGTGCGATGCTAATCTTGTGTCTCGCTATGAATGGATCACTTCAAGTGCGGACACATCAATATTCGACTCGAGGCCATAAGCTGCAAGGTAGTTCTCGTGTTCAAAGATGTTCTTTGTAAGTAACCATTGTACGACTTCTCCCCAGCTGGGGTGGCAAAACATCTAGGGATCAAAGAGTGATCAACGAGTTCGTAGCGGACTGGTGATCATGTGAATAATTGTGTAGAAAAACGTTCACAAGAGACGTTCCAAGGCTGTTGTGTCTGAAGAAACCTCTCTAGAATGTACTGGCTGGCATACATCTAAGCGTGTAACTTCGAAAGACTGGAGCTTCCACAAGGCGCATCCCACAGTAGTCTTTTTGTACTGCCATCGATGACACATTCTGGATAGTGATCATCAGAGTGAAAGTCCTTCCTCTCAGAAGATCACTCTCTCGAAAATGTCACAACATGCTTTTCATTTGATCCACCCTGAGATACGGGTTCATCATGAGGTTCTCCCACCAGGAGACCTAATCTGTGTTGCTTACTTTCATGGAAAGGAATGTAAATTAATAAAATGAAGATGATTATACATACATCATCCCTAAAATTATCAAACTGCCCATTCCATTTCGTCGCCTGTTTAGTAGTTCCCAGCACGAACAGATCTCAAAGTAATGTATCGGCTAGCCCATTAGAAAAGTGCCGCAGCGGCTGGGGCAGATAACACTGGAACGTGCCTGCGTGACCTTACCTTCGAATGCTAGACTAAAGCGCCCGATTATGCTTTGTTTTTCTGGTATGAACCCAACAACTGTGGTTTCATACTTGAGGTAGAGAACGAGCTTTCGGGTGTACTGGAGTCGAATAAAACCTTTGTTAGCGTTGCTCTCATGAATCGTTAGATCACCACATTGTCTCGGAAGAATACGATTGACTTTAAACTAATAAATGACTAGGATTACAGCTGGTTGAAGGTGATGCGGATGCTATTGAGGCTGTCAGGTTTGCGAAACTCATAGAAGACGACGAAAATTTTAGTGGGTTAGGTTGCTTAGGCGGCAGTAGTTCTGTTTGTCGAATTAGGTTTTGTCTCCAGTCGAATGGCGTAAAAGATTGGTGATGATTCATCATTTAGCGATGCATCGGCATGTACGCACTGCTGAATAACGGCGCAACACTACTGCGCACCGATGATGCCACCTTCGCAAACCAATCATGCCGTCTAATGAAAAAATAACAGATTGTCTGACACGACAAAGAAGGCTGTGTGCGCATGAACTACTAATAGACCTTTATTGCAATAAATCCCAAGGTCTGATTGTTTTTTTTTATTAAAGCTTTACATTTCACCTGTAGTAAACGTGTTAAAAGCCTGGCGAATTCGGTTACTTAGGTC
>NW_008751675.1:3210057-3226109 GCF_000715545.1 Opisthorchis viverrini
TCTGATTGTTTTTTTTTATTAAAATGTTTTGCTTTTCACCTGTAGTAAACGTGTTAAAAACCTGACGAATTCGGTTACTTAGGTCGGAAGTTTCTCCACATCTTTGAACTTCATTGTAAATCAAGTCAACCGGGTGAAATTAATTTGAAGTAAACTTACCTTAAATGAAAACTCTCAACTTTATGAGTGGTGTATTATGTCTATACATGTATCGCAATTTCTCGAATATCATACGGACTGTAACAAGAGGTGGCCTAATGCAACACATCCAGTAACTCAAAAATAGTATAAACGAGAGATTTGTCTGGGTTCGTGTGGGTGAGTCACCCGTCAAAACCAAATTCGTATTTCGCTATTTACCCTAAATGCGTTCCTAACAAACGACAGAATGAAAACCCCTCACCATGCACTTGAGGCATGGTTGACGGATTCCCACAAACTGTCTAGCTAACCTGAAATGGCTGACCATATGCCATCCCGTAATAAGCATAAAGTTAAAATTCCTGTCAGCAAATGGCGTGGGAAATTCACAGCCGGCCACGCTGGGTAACTTTGGTCTCAAGCCAGTTTTCAGGTAACTTTTCTCCTCCTAGTTAACGTACTACTTAGTGGTGCAATCCGCGACTGGTCTAAGCGGGAATCCAAAAGCTACGAACAAAACAGAACAGTCTCATTTAAAATAGCATGTTTGGTCCACCAGCCTGGAAGAGCGCAAAGCAAAGTTCAAGTCACTCATTTTGGGCGATTTTCAATTTGAGGCAAACGTGAACAGGTTTGAAATTCTAAGGAGTTGTTTTTTGACGTTAAGCTTGCCTTATTGTGGCGACGGGAATATAAGGCGGTAACTAGACAACCAAACTGAAGATAGCTGAATAAGGAACAAAAACCGGGGTCAGAATGAGAGGAAATTTTGACAGCACACGATACGCTGCCAAGGGATTCCAGTGAGAGAACCCGCGGTGCCACAGAAATCAATCTGAAGTGGATTCAGTTACTTTCAATTGTAGCTCCTTTAATTCATTGAACAATGGTAGTCAGAATGCACAATTCAGAATATGTCAGTAAATCGCTTATCCTCATCAGCTGTTCAGACACGTTGACGAGTAGAAGACATAGAACTGATCTTGTGATAAATAATCGGATCCGAGTTGGAGTCAACTTGAAACGTTTTGTAATGACGACGACCTAGCCAGAGAGCAGCCACACCTAAAACAGACCCTAGGAAGCAGTTGATAAACAAGAGGGTTCCATGCTTTTTTCATAAAGAAACTACTCAGCAGGTTGCTGAAAACTCTTTGACAGCCCACGACCGGTTTCGTCCTTCCAGTTTGGGCTCATCAGGTAGGCGCAGTCCCCGAGTTTCCGTCAACCTTATGTTCTACTTGAACCCAAATTNGAACCCAAACTAGACTCTTTTCGAGAAATACACTCATTTGCAAATCAACTTGGTTTTCACGACAGACTCCAACTGAATCCTCGTTTATGCTATTCTACAAGTTCCATACTGATCAAAATATAAATCGGTCCCTACACCGACAGTCATAAAGGAAGAAGTTTTCCCGCAAAAGCCTTCAACAGACTATCATATAATTCACATACAAAACAGAGTGACCGTTGTGCTGGTTTTATTTACCCGCCGACTCTAATAATGACAACACTGGCTACCCCAGGGCTCATAGTACAGACCAATAAACCTCGAATAATCTAACTTCTTGCCATTCACGTCATCTATCAGTCCAATGCTGGTGTGGGCAAATAGATTGGGTGAGCTTTCTGCAGAGAACGGCTGACCATCTGCCAAATTGCTTAGTGAGCTTAACATAACGACGGTTATCAAACAGCCAGTCAATGCCCCGTTGCCCGTATTCCTCACTGAGCAAGCATATCTCAATGCAGTCCAAATCGCCAAATGTTAGCGTTCGGTGATTAAACTAAAGTAACAATTTTTGTATCTCCTGTAGATGCTGATTCGGATGGCCCGCTGTGATCTTAACCTTACCCCGGCCCTGTGTCCTACCCCAATTTCTCTGTTCTTTTCATTTTTTTCCTTTTATTTTCCCCTAAGGGAGTAAGTTTTTTTCAACGACCGACAAACATAAGTAAACCATCAACTGTGGCCTCTCAAGAACAGCGTGATTCTCCTCAAGGATCGAACTGGTTAACACAAAGGGCTCCACGAAGCTAGCAACTGATGCCTTTTCTTCAGAAAAGAAAAATGGGCCAGTTGTCACAAGTGAGTGGGATACGCGCCACCAAATGTAAACGGGTTGGTTAAATTTCGTACGTGATACGACCCTCATATGGATGCGGCTCACATTTTACATTGTGATTCCTCAAGCACTCCGTCTTTGCCAACAGGATCTCACCCTGAAAAATGTCTGCTCTTCAAAAGTTTGACCCTTTGCGCCTTATTCATAAATCTGACGGAAAAAACATGGAGATATAAACAGACATGTCCTTCTGTTTTTTCGTCTTTGCTAGCCTGAACGTGTTCAACACCGTAAACTCACTTCTTCCAACCCTTTGGGAGGAAAATTAGTTGGCCACGGAAACCGGGAACAAAAGCATCGCTGAAGCCTTGATACTTATCTTGAAATCGGTTATTACTACTATGCCTGCTACCGACTTTCTGTCTTTCTGCAGTTCACACACAAAGCGAAAATGTCGTAAAATCCGAGCGGGTGGCCATTTGGGAACGAGGAGAACCGACCATCAACACTCCGTGTGCCGAATACTTTATAGACCAGGCTTCCCTTTAAGTTGGTTGTACTAACCAGTAGGCAAAACCGTGTGCACACGCACAAGCGCAAGCATGCACGCCTAAGCGGAAGGGCGCCCTAAGAAATTTGCCTACTAACTGGTTTGGCTTGGGCCATTTTTCCCCATCTGATCGTATCAAACGTGTAAATGGTTTATGCTATCACTAGTTGTGTGCCCGCCTGCCAGCCCGCCTCATAAACCATGCGCCGGGAAAACCTGTTATTGATGTGCGCGTTTTGCTACCTGTTAGCTATTACTGCCGGTACCGATCTCACTCTCCTAATATGGAGACAAAACGAGATTGGGATACGTTCGTGTACCCTGGGCAGCCCATGACTGGTTTGGGGTGGGGGGTGGGGGCAGATAATGTCCTTCAACTGCGAACGACTTAACTTCAAGCCTATCAAAGCCATGTTGCGAGTAGATGGCACAAAACAGCGGAGTATAAGGAGCGCACAAAACCATAATTTATCGGAGCGTGCAAGCAACATCCAAAGTAATCTGGCGGTGTAGCAATAAGAAGGGTAATAATTTTCATAATACGAATGCGCATATATGCACGCACGCACGTCAGCCCGTGGAACACACATCGTAGTGTAAGGGGAGGGGGGTTTATGTGTTTGTGACTGCGCATATTTGTGTTCGGCTTGATCATTCGTCCGATCTTGCGGAGCGATAAACGGTACAATGAGTATTCATCATCACCTCATCATCATAATCAACACAAGCTTTCCGGCATGGACTGGTAGCTAGGGGATAAACGTGTGGAAACCAAAAAATGGCTCGTTTGAAGTAAACGCAACGAGGATAAAATTGGACTGAATGTATATTGAAGACTGCGACTTCACAGAACATCACTTGATAAGAGTATGTTAATCGGCCTCCACTTCGATAGGTTCGTTGTTCAATTAATCACGCATCCTAATTGGAAAAAACGATAGTTGAATGAACGTTTGTGTTTATTTCAGCCAAAGCCTCACAGTATTCCGCAAGTGTTCCGTCAGCCATAATTTCCCAGTAAACGGACTAACTCGAATTATCTCTTTTTCCGATAGTTGCTGATAGTTCCGAGGTGACATTCTGCATCCAAAGGCAGATAGAGTTCATGAAGTCCCACTTTCAAGATTTATCGTCCCTTTCAATTTCAGCAACCAGCATAAATGTCTGACTGCGGTAGATTTTAGTGAACAGGAATGGGAATGCAATCCGAGGATTTTGAGGGTAGGATTTTCCTTCTTCTAGGAACAACCTGACATTCGTTCAACATAATCAAGCGTCATAATAGAGCAGTCGGAATTAGTGTTATAAACTACGGTGACTTCACCAGCTGGTGACCATATCCTTTAGCATGTACAGCAAAGGTTTCCTCCGATCTACTGATTTGGTTTGTCTTGGCGTTCCTCGCTCAATAGGCACTCACTGCAAGTTTAGTTGCAATGCACCACCAAGGGTTTTTGTGTCTTTGCCACATCAGTGAGATTTTTCGGGAAATGTGATTGCGTGGTGCGAGAAAACTCACATTACGATGGAGATACCAATGGGACACTGGTGTAACGTGAACACAAGGCAAACACGTGTGGTAGCTGCGGCTACTTTCGATCAGCAGAGTGTGATGAGTGTCTGTTTGAAACACTTCTAAGACGTGTTCATGCGCATGAACGAAACTGTGAAAGGAACTTTTTGGTTCGGGGTAACAATGATATCACAAAACGTTGACAAGGAAATGTATATTTGCAAGCTTTTAGGAGGTAGGAACACACGTGTGGGAAGGTGTGTACACGGGAAAAAAACATCCTCAGCGAAGACTTGTAGATACACTTGAATCGTTGAATCCCTTAACCTCCTCACTAACACATTATGCTGTCTTATCAAGTCAGACAGCCCTCGGCGGACAGACAACCTTTAGTTTTGAATAACGCGCCTCTCTCAAGCTGGACTCCCAAAAGGTTAAGGTCGGTATGTACACAACCTCTGAACTTGGTGTAGCCAACAGACGCATTGTCCTGTCATCTTTAGGTGTGGTGTGTACCCTAATGAGGAGAGGCTACACAGAAAACGTTTCGTTTAAAAGCTTACGTCCTCAGACACGCTTTTGATACAAATGTAAATGCAGTCGAGTCGATCCCGGCCAGCCCTTGTCACTAATTCAGCTGGTTCAACCGATAGGCACCTTGAGAATTCAAGAAGCCAAATAACATTGGTAACCTCATTAAAGAGGACAAAAGAGCTGATGCAGTTCTGTCTATTCGTTGTTGCCATGTCAGTGAGCTCTCAATATCAAGCGCTAAGAAAACAAAGCTTAGCGAAATACACTCATTTGCAGAATAATTTGGTTTTGCGAGAGACTCACTTGGAACCCAGCTAAATCTCCCGGTTCTGATGTTTCCAGGCCACTGAATGTGCTGCGCCTACCTGATGAGCCCCAAGAAGAGCGAAACCGGTCGTGGGCTGCCGAGGAGTTTTCAGCAACCTTATGAGTAGTGCATTACAAAACAAAGCTTCTTTCTTTTAGCAGAACACCGATTGATATTGGTTCCATACCTCGAAAACGATCTGGAGCGCTAAGGCCTATCAGAAAACACGCATTTCATCTCAAAGGCTTATCCAGGGTCTGTGAATCCCGAATGATCTGTTCGCCGAGCTTGGCAATTGGCTTGCAAACGTTTCGTCACCATACGAGGAGGCATCATCAGTGCGCAGTCGAGTGAGTGCGCAGTTGAGACCCACCCAACTGCGCACTGATGATGCCTCCTCGTATGGTGACGNACAACCAATAAACTCACCCGAGCTACCAATATTTCACCACATTACCAATCCCGAATGACTTGACGACTCTTGCTGGATACATATAACTTCCCCCATCATAATGCTGCAAACTGGTCATATAGACAACTCATGAACCTTAAATCCTCACAGCAAATTATGGTATTCGTGGCAGCCTTGCTTGCACAGAACACATGCAGAACGAAATATCGTGTAGATACTACTTTGCCTTTTCATGTCCATTCTTTCGTATACGTGAGGTCATTGAGACAAATAGTGGTCGTACGTGTCTTCCACTGTAGAACTTAACAAAAAATTTTACGGTACACTGAGTGTACAACTCGTGTTCAGTGGCGCTATTTGTCTCCAATCGGATGGCACTGCTATGGGCATACATCCTTCTTCGTCCGTTTCTGGTATATTCATAACGAAGTTAAAGAACAATTTTTAAGGAGAACTGATATCCTCAAACCCTTACCGTAGATATTTCGATGATCCGGTGCCAACCGAACGCGATAAGCATCCACGCTGCAAGTGTCATTCAGTTAATCCTGTACTAATATCAATGTGAAACAAATTATGAGGGACAGTAGACGTTTCTGAATGTTTTTATTAGGTGGCCAGCCACTTTTTCTGGAGATGGAAGGAAACTTGAGGGTACCAGGAGTACCACGCTCAGCTGACTTGATTCCATCTTTTGATCTTTAATAGGTTTTGGCTATCCAGACTATGTTTCAACGGAAATCGAGGTGCGTAAGGCCACTGAGTACCGTAGTACCATGGTACGGAAGTCCATCTGTTGTCAGATTATTTGCTCCTGTGGGGCTAACTAAACCATCGGGATGACGACTGCTGTTGGCCAATCCCTCATTGGACTGAAAAACCATACAATTATTCCACTTCTTTTTAGGAACTCAAAAAGCAAGAAGGTGGTGTGCTTAGTCAAACAGAGTTGGTCGATTAAATACATTATCGCAGCTCATTAAGTTAGCAACAATCATGGGTTTACAGTTCTCTACTGGCGTCGGGTTGCTGACTGCACTTTAGGACTCAGATCCCTGTCGGTGTTTCTTTAAGGTCAGTGTGGAAATAGTTTTCTACTCCTATTAGTTTGAAGCCATTTTTTTCTAGAAGGGCCCCTGGGTGAAGAATTGAACATTTTGGGTACCTATAAGCGATCGATTTCTTGGGCGTGCGTTATTCCAGCAATCTTCGGGGCACTTGAAGAGTGCCGTTTCTAAGAGAGTTTGGCTAAGTCATGCTTACGTATAATAATACCAGATCTCGACAACTGAGGGTGATAACCCCTTAAAGTGGAATTTTGCTGGACTGGTTCTTTGGCGTCTCAAGAGTAATGATGTGTGAAACTTTCCTTCCATGTTCTCCGTCCACTCGGAGCTAGAATGTAGTGAATCCTTCCTGTCTGAGTAACAGTTGCGACTGTTGATTTATAATCGACACCGGGATATGTCTATATTAATCTGTAATAAGTTAATATTTTTCAGGCTTACAAATAATTCACGAGGTGTGAAAAGCTTGATGCATGATTCACTCCGTTCAAAATCCTTCGTTAGGGGGTTAGTGACAGGCTGAGTTGTGAGCCACTCATGAACAAGAATTACGCAATTTTTTGTGTTCATCACTTTTCACTTGCCTAATCTGTGATGCGTCTTTGAACATGCACTGATTGTTGTTTTCTTGTGTAACCCGTTTTTCTAGACAAATTAATCGTCTTGTGTTGTGGCAGGCACGCACTTCCGTTGACTACCTGATATCTGATAACTATGATCGGATTTTCTCACTATTCAGGAAAACAACCTTAGGTAAGAATTTTAACCCACTTATCACCTGTCACCGTTCTCATCTAAGACAACTCTTTTAGCACACTTGAATGTACATATGGAATAACCTTACCCAGTCACTCTAAGGTACCGGACACTACTCAGAACGATGATATGACCTGTTTGGGTTCCGAAAATATTATAAATGTTGATATAAAAACCGGCCAACAGGCTTTGCACCCAATGGATGACAATTTATCCAGTGAATCAAGGTGATGAATCAACTGCTTTACTGAGTGGGCAGGTGTGAGGTAGGAATACAGAGGTGGAGTAGTAGTCCTTTCGGTTATTCTCTCAGGCATGATCTAAAAGTTAAGGTGGACAGCACTCATTTTGTGCCGAAGTACTCTAAGATGTATCTTTATTCCTAACATGGTTCATTGACGTTTTAGGTTCGAATATCACAAGTCCGTGTTCACGAAGCTACTGAACTAAAAATTGAGGTTAACCAACTAGAAGTCCCAGAACACAAATGAGCAGATTAGAGGACATTCAGGATCACGGTTTATGGATTGTTTAATACACGCCTTCTATAACAAGGTAAGGAGGAAGCGCTTGTGCTTAGGAACTAACATGCTGTGGTCCCTTTGTCAGCATGATTTAAAAAGCAGTGATCAGGCAGCGTAGTTGAAGGCCCCAACTCCATAACAGGTGCAGCCTTTCTTGTGCTTACGACATTTATTTATTTGTTCTGGTGTTTGTTTCCAAAGCGCATTCATGAGCTTTTGAAGCAAGCTGACTTAATCCTAACTACGCTAGCTCGATACAATTCACTCACACTGAGAATATCTTGTCGGGTATTACCAAATTAGTGACATCCTAGGCCCCAATGAGGTTTCGACTGTTGCTGCAAGATAACCAAACTTTGCTTTTTATCAAAGCAATCAGGTGCAAATTTCGGAAATCTATCACACCTCTGAAATTTCCCACGCTCCACATTTGTGGTGAGTAACACTGCTCAAACCCAGAACCATATGATTCTTTTATGAATTAACATGTTCTTCTTAGCAGTGAGTGCAATAAGTCCACTTTTTCACGCAAACAATGAATAGAAGCGATCGATTTTCTCATTATACTTCCAATGATTCCATCTTGTTCATCCATCCCTTATCGCGGACATCAAACAATTGTTTGGTTCCCCTGTGGTTGTACTCATTCAAAATCGCATCCATCCAAACTCCAACTGGCTTGTCTATACACCCCTTAACCGTACACGTTTATGACCGTTTTACTATACCGTTTATTGTGGACAAATTTCGGTCGTATACGGAATCCGATTGCTTCTGAATAAAACGCATGTGATGTTTCAGCAAGTTGTAGTTGACCGCGACAAGTCGCTTACTTATCTGAACATGTCAGGCGACATGATTCACCCCCGCCCCATTCCCCCTCATGTGTGTGATCGGACCAAGGGGTCGAGAATGAATAGACTGGTGGATAGTAAACTGTAAGAAATCAATTTAGTTCGCAATAGGTTCACTAAAAAGTTAAAAAGTAGGCCGTATTAGGAAGAATGGAGTACGACATTCGTGTTTAATGTCACCAGAATGGGAATTGGAGCCAGTTAGAGAGAACATTCCTCACGTGTTATGTACAGAAAACATCCGCGTTCAATCAGCCGATACACAACGCAAACAGACGTTCTCCGATCACACATTCACAGAGAGAGAGGAAGAGAGCAAGGTTAAAGGGGTCAGTTCCCACAAAAACACGCGTATTATGAACACGCAAAGGAAAAATGATGGAATAGATATGTTTTGTGTTGTATGAGACCTACTGGTGTAAAACGATGAGTTGTTAGTGAGAGTTTGTGTAGTTTATGGCAAATACAACGTTGTTAGCAGCCGGTGAACTGGGGACCATTTGACAGAGCTTCTATGAAGAAAATAGGAAGCCCATACAAACCGACTTTGTCCGAACTAATTCATCATATATTGAACGCTCCGCTGCTAATCGCCATGTAACTGCTCGTGGCTGGAGTTTCGCTCACTGGCATCCTATCTTTCATGTCAAGGTCATCAACTGTGGCTCCAGTCCTCCTTCAGGCGAAAAACAATCTTTCTGAAGGGTTGGAATTTATCTGCAAAAGTGTCTCCTCTTCTGACAGTAATAAACGAAGTTCCGGTGGATTCCTAGACCAGATCTAACTGGTTGACGAAAATTTTACCATTGAAAACAGTAAACGATGAAGACAAAGGCCATGTCTGAAACCTCTTATTGTTAGTCGGAGGTCAGTTTGAAGGCAATGGGAGGACCGCGCATAAGGTTGCTGAAAATCCATCGACAGCCCACGACCGGTTTCGCCCTTCTTGGGACGAGAAATCCTCGCCCGTTTCTAGATTTTGGGGTTTCTGTGGCCCAGGCTTCCTTCCATTGTTATCTCTGCCAAAGCATCAACCCATTTACTCTGGAAAGAGTGGCAACCATCACTTTGAATGATTGATATCCTAAGCACTGCTAATACTGTACTGAATGGTTTCTAGACGTAACTAGGCTTCGCAGATTATTGATACTTTTCTAAGTGTACGACAACATCCTATGGAACAGGTTATACTGTTACAAATGGGATGAAGTTTGTATGTATTTGTGTTCACGTAACTTTTGTTTAAAAGGCTTCTTCGGTTGACTCCAGCGGGTATGATAAATGTCCACAGTGCCAACTATGAAACGCCAACAAATTCATGTCTAGTTTTGCACTCAAGAGCATTCTCTCTACCTGACCAAGGAACCTGCAAACGAACACCTGAGCCGCTTGAGTGGACGTAATGTGGGGAATGAGAGGAATAGCAGACTGGTTCCTGGACAGAAAGGAATCCCACATACAACCTTTCGTTTTTGCGAAAGGATAAGAACTTCCCCTTAAAAAACGAAACTTGTAGTAGACTATTCACAAGGTTGCTGAAAACATTTTGACAGCCCACGACCGGTTTCACCCTTCTTGGGGTTCATCAGGTAGGCACAGTCCCCGAGCTTCCGTCAACCTTATGTTCTACTTGAACCTAAATTACACTGTTTCCGACAAATACACTCATTTGCAAATCAGTTTGGTTTTCTTAAGGTCCATCCAGCTTTCACATTAAACCGAGGATTCGATGGAAGTCCCTAATTGAACTCAATCACCTCCGAAAGTAATTGCGTTGAGCAAGCTCGACGTGTCGTCCTCACGGAAAGGGTTCAGGTGTTTTCTAAATCGGACTGACCCCCTAGTTTCCAACCTGTTAAATACTACGGTGTATCGCATTTCTTAAATCTATTAGCCCTGTACATACTCGCCGTCTCAAAACTAACCGTAAGTGTCCGAGAAAACTGTGGAAATTTTCAGCTAGATATATTTAACACTCGAAAGAAAGCGTCCCAACTCAAATCAAACGGAAATGATTATATAATGCAATATAAAATCTCAGAAAGATTACTTCAGTTACACTTAATCTTCTGCCTTCGCCATGTAGATGCGACAACAGACAGGCCTTATTTCTCAAACTGTTTAATCCGATTATCCGTCTTGCGAGTGACAAGCACAAGTGGATTACTATCCATGTATGTTCAAAGTTACGCTTGAATTATTTCATTTCTAATTTATCGGCTGACCACTTCACACCTGTCCGTGAATTGTTAACATAACTTCGACTATTTCAGCGTGGTTTTCTGCATTTCACTTGCTCATATGAAAACTAATTACACTTAAAACGTGAGAAATTATCTTTAAGAATAGTGGACAAGAGTGCGGAGACAGTTTCTACACGAGGAATCGCTCCGGACCTTACTTGGCAACAACGCGCGTTGTTTTACCTCTTCACGGTGACGACCGGAACTGAAATTTACGTCTGTAATGGGGTTGATTGTTGAAGGTCATCTCAAAGCTGAAGGGCAGATCTGCTGTCTCGAAGTATGTTTGGTTCACATCCAAACTTTCGGCATCAGGTTCTCAGAATTACTGGCCGGAAAACTCACATGTGTCGTCCCAGATTAGCCGGATAGTTGTGCCGCAAATTTTTCTGGGCTGCTTGTCCGAAAAACCGGCTATAGAGTGCTACACGCAAGCGGACAGACAGTGGGAATCGGACACGCTATGTGGGACAAGTAAGAGTTGGCAGCGAACTCTCAACAATTTTTGTTCGAAGTGTCCATTCTAACCAATGATGATGTCGTGACAATGGCACTTCATAACATCATATGCTGTGTAGGATGAAGAAATTCAGACACTGGCGCAATATTGCACTCATCTGTACCTTGATGATAAAAGCAGGATAATTTCTGGCGACTATCCAGACGACTTGTCACGGTCAAACTGCTGAAAATAACCCCAAAACGCCCGGAACCTACTGAGACCCCAAAACTCCACCAAAATCTCAATAGGGAAGCCGGCAAGTATCCAGATCAGTCAATCTCTCAATCATATCAGCAAAAACCGATGAGCATTCAGACACCACAGAAGTACGATCGATAATGACAAGTGTTCAGGCATTTCACAGAAGCCCGGTCGATGTTGATGGGTGTTTACTAACCACCGGTCAGAGTGCCTGGATCAATATCCAAAGGGGCCCTTTAAATAGCGCGAGGCCGTTGCAGGTTTTGCACTTGCATGCATCCGCGTGTTGCAATAAAGCTGTTGCGTTATTTCTCGGCGAGTCTTTTCCCGGCAATAGACATTGGAGCGGGGAAAGCGCGGAAAACACTCTCTGCAGAATAAATCGGTGTTAATGGGAGACTAAACTGATTCCAAGCCAGACCTTACTAGAATTTAAGGAGAAACGGATTCCCAAGTCTTACAGACAGTTTACTCTATCCAGAATAGGCACGAAAATATTTTGAGGGCCTGCTTTAAGATCGGGCCTTTTCTCTGACCAAATGTAAAATGAGGATATGATACTCAGACGATTCATCAGCTGCTGTAATTCAGCTCTAATGTTTGTATAACTCCAGTGGCTCGATTTTGGTTGATGTTATCAGAGAGGCGAAGCAAACCTCCAGTTTCGATGGGTCCTTGATTATCGCTAATATTTTTGAGGTTTTTCTTGCAAGGAGAGGTCAACTTGCAAAACAGTGACAGTGTCTTCCAAAGATCCAAATCACTTGATGGTTCTTCTTGGGGATTGCACGCTAGCCAGATCGGCTTCGGCTGCCTCAATCTCTTTGTATCACCTAGGCGTAATCTCTTTTTGAGGGGGCTCCTATGATTGTAATCTACAAAAGATGGATATCCTTTGTTTTCGTAAAATATGGAGAACCGATTTTTCAGTTCTGGTCCAAGGTTGTCTGAAATTTTCCGGTTTCATCAACGAAATCAGGGGATTTCTCTGGGTATATTTGGTAGAATTTCAAAAGCCACTTATGACTGTTCTAAAATTGAACTTAACCATGGCTCTTTTGATCAGGTCATTCACTGCAGAGTTCATGAGATTACGGCATCTCACCATTTGTATCAGGATACTCATACAAGATAATGTACTTTCCTGCCGTCGAAAATTCCATCCTCAATTCACGAAATCTGTTTTTACTGATAGACTCAGCACATTCTAAGACTTTGCCTCGGTGATCAAGCAAGTTGTCGCAAAGTACAAATTAACTGCGCTTGCGTTGTAACTCTCTCGGCCATCTTGTTAGCAAACGCTTCAGGTGTTCCTAATCTGAAGGTTCCCGTCGGCTCACTGAACTTAATTTACCTAGATCGATAATCCGAATGCAGTCTTACCGACATTTTGTCTCCCCAAAATCCAGTTCACTTACTTGGCCACGAGCTGCGCATGCCAGTCGACCGACTTCCTCGAAGAGTTCTTTTTGCACAACCAAGCAAAGAGTGGAAACCAGAAAGGGGAGGTCAGGCATGACTTGGCAGCGAAGTATGAAAGCCATTACAAGATACTCAGCTGTGCTGGTCATTGCCGTCTCCCTGAATGGAGACCCCCAGACGTGATACATAATTGCTTAGACATATAGCCAAGTCACGCACTCAAGGGTGCTCAATAATCCCAGCTGTTTCCTTCAATGCATAGCTCACCTCCCTATATCCCCAAGGAAAGTTCAACTAACACCCATGTTTTTACGCATCAATTGTATTAGCTACCGCCCCAATGCCTAGCCAACCGCCCTAACCCCCAGCTTATTAGCGAAAGAAACTATGGCAGCTATAACCACCGTACGATAAGTATGCGGTTTTTTAATATTTGTTGTTGATGATGATAAATGCCCGTCGTTCAGTGGAAATATCCTTTAAGTGCCAAGCTGCCATCCAGCCGAAGGAAGAGTGAGGGTCGAGATACTGTCAGTTTGCCCAAACCTAAACAGGATCAGTTGGGATAACGGGATTGGATTGGAACCTTGGACCTTACCGTTAGTAAGTTCGCGCCATAACCACTGAGCTATCTCGAGCTCATTGTAATGAGTTCGATATTTCTGGACTGTTTCCACATTCTTTCAAACTTGACTCTCCCGAGTAGTAAGGACCCCCTTCTATTGAATAGCCACAATCTCAAGAACCTTATGTCCATAAGGTTGATAGTGCCATTTAAAGGAATCTGTCGACACCGTGTTCAGCAGATTTTAGTGCCCTGGAGGGACAGTTTTGTAGAAAGCAAGCGCCTGAGACGTGAGAGGTTGCAGGTGGGAATGTTTTTGTTAGAATATGCAAGTAAATCAAGGTCACGAGCCAACTTTAGCATACAGGCCTTTTTGTCATGTAGCATTTTTTGTCAATGAAGCCATCCGGACAATACGGCACAGCTGAACCGTCTTTGAAGTTCGAGCCAATCCCAATCAGACTGTAGCTAAATGGAAGTTGAACAACTTGGACACCCTTGCTCCACACTTTCTTGCCAATACTGAAATCTGAAGACGCATTTTTACAACCTCAATATCATTCCTCACTGACCTCAGCATGAACTAATCGAAAAGGGCAGTAAATCTGTTTGCTTAGCCCAACTTGTTCAGACTTCCCCACAATGCCTTCCAGTTCCCCTGACTTCTCTTATACTGACCACCAGAAGAGAATCAGTACAGATTCCATAAAACGGCGTACAGATTCCATGAAACGGCTTCATCTGGAATGCCAGAATTCACTTGGAACTGGAGCCAGATTCTGCCAGCAACTAAGATTAGGCTGAGTCCAAAATAACTATCCGTAGTCCCTCGTCCTCGCTCCGCCTTACATAAGGGAATTATAGTGAAGCCCTTCTAATCCCACTGGATATCGACCGCTTCTCATAAAGAGTGGATTAAATGAGCACATCTCTTCATTCAACTTGTTTGGACCTTTCGGTAACTAGTCCCCGTTCTTAGTTCGTCTCACATTGGGATCACTGATGTGGTTCTCATCCGTACTTTGCTGAACATGACTTACTTGAACCCTTTCGATGAGCAATCTATAGAGATAAATGTTCTGTAGACTTTATATGTCCCCAAGCTCTGGTGCGATACATGCGGGTCTGGACAGTCTAAGGCAGACAGACACTTTGGGTTTCGGGTCCTCAAGAATCCCTCATAATGATGCTTCGCATACTGCTAAATTTCATTCGACCTGGGTCTGCACAACCACAAAAAGGTCATTTTGTCAACTTTATTGTTTCCAGAGTCTTAGTTCAGGTGCCTGTTGAGGTTTTTTCCCGATTGCAGAGTGTTTGTGTTGTTAATTCTGCCTAAATCCAAAGGCGGTGTGCCCGAACAGTCGCACAATACTCATAAGGTTGCTGAAAATTCTCCAACGGCCCACGACCGGTTTCGCCCTTCATAAACGACCGATTCAGGTGAGTCTCCCAAGAAACGGAATTGGTTTGCTAATGAGTGTTTCACTCTTTTTTCCTCTTCATAATGAGAAGTTTTATGAGCGTAGTTGTCCGCAAAAGCAACCGAATGCACTTTTGCTAGTTGAGTAACCTAATATTGAGGGGAAAGATGCTAACGCAGTGAATCGAATGCCATTTTGTCGGTTGTCTTTTAATGTCTCAGACCTAGAAACTGTTTTCTCGGTTACACATTCAAAATATCATCCCTGTTCAAGAACAACATTGCAAAGTCTACTGCCTGAATTCCTTATCAACAAGAATATCCGGCTTTCAATTCCGTCATCACACCTTCGGGGCTTTGATACCCTAGGTTGCCATTTAAAGTCTTCGAGCGAGTCATTCCCTCTGTAAGCGAGTTCTCTTGGTATTAAATTGCGCTGTGTGGAGTTGTCTTTTCCGCAAATATCTACATAGATGGGCCACTAAGAGTCGCCCTAAATCTTCGGTGTCATTTTCACCTTTTGGAAAGCAATTGCTGGAGTTTTCCTGAAAGAACCTACTCGACGGTAGGCGTGTCCTATTTCGAGGATGCAGACTATATGACAGATGTTCTACTCATAATGCTTCTGTGTAAATTAGACGAGTCTTGAGCGGCGCTGAGATCTTGACTTTGAGGGTCTTGAGCGTCGCTGAGATCTTGACTTTGAGGGTATTTAGCCTAGATTAGAGAATAAGCCGATGTTCAATATCAGTCCCTGGGCGATTGAAGTTTGTCGGCTTTAGGCACTACATCGTCTGCCCCTTAGCTGGAGACACAGATAAGTAAGCCCTTCTCATATGTGTTTGTGCTTACCACATTCAAAGGTATCTTTGCACAGAGTTACGTTTGTACTAGTAAGGTATGTCAGTGGATTCGGCCTGGAACTATCTCTCTCGTCCCCCCCCCACCCAACATATCGGATGCAACCCT
>NW_008751675.1:3226143-3230267 GCF_000715545.1 Opisthorchis viverrini
GACCCAACATATCGAATGCAACAACAATGAAACGTATGATTGCAGTCATGTAGTAGTTAGTACTCGAGCCTGAACGGTCCCATCACCAGTTGACTGTTTTGACTCGACCGTCAAACGGGTAATCACCCAAGTACATGCAGGTAAAACGGAGAGACCATTTGTGTTCCGCATGACGCCGGTTACTGGCGCTGCAATGCAACCGCACCTTACTGAACTTGGTGCATGCGCCAATCTGGTTTCCTGATGGGCTGTGGTAGTGACGAGGTGTCTGACACATTATCCCCGCCATTTTGGTTTACGTAGCGCCGTTCAAACAGGCCCAAGGATGAAGACCAATTGCAGAGCGGAAGTCGCTGTTATGTCCTTCGTATACTGTTCGACGGAATTAAGTCACGGTCACATGTTAAACATCATAAAATGGTGACCGAAAGAATGCGCACATGCACTAGAAAAGGACAACTTCTGTGCATCTGACGGGGAATCCGAGGGATATCTCAACGGATGTTCATTATATGGATTTGCGATGGCGGATACAGGACTACCGACTCAGCAGAACTTCACAACTACCTACTTGGTTCAAAACTTTCCAGTACGAGGCTCTCTGCTACGCAGACGGACAACGGCTAAAGGGACGTCAGTGCAAAGCAAGGTCTCTGTCACAGCATTTATGAGAGGGATATGACAGGCTCTGAATGCTCCTCGATTGTGTAGAATGCGTTCTTCAGAGAGTTGCTAATTTATATGTAAAAGAACCAGAGGGGGTGTTTTACTTCCTTTGGGCCTAAGATACTGTTCCACGTGTTGCGACCTCTTTCAAAGTCCCTGTGGTTTCGAACTAGTGTTCACAACCGGAAGGTCGACTAGTTGGAGCGGCTACTGTTTGTCTGACAAAGCAATATTCCTGTCCCACCGCGGTCGCTGAAGGATACAGGTGCCTTATTGGCATCCCTCGTTCCCGTCATTCCCACTCCACCCACGACCCAGTTCAAATATCAGGAACAGTTGTTTTTTATACACAAAAATGACAATTTTACTTCCTGTGATTTCCGCACAAATTAGAATGCCCTTTTAAGTGTGAATCGCACCAGCGCACCTGGGTTTTTGACCATGTTTCAGTCTACATGTTTGCCCACAACATTCCTAAACGCATATGTTTGACCTAGATGGAGAGAGATTCGCAAACGTCTTAAGGGAAGCGAAATTATCTTCATTCCAATTTGACTGTCCACCCCCTAAGAAATATGCTTAACTGATGTATAAAAATAACAGACATAACCATATCGGTCCAGTAGAAGCATCAGTTATACAGCGCACATTCAAAGTGCGGCACAGGCATCGTTGTACGGCCATTGTGACGTGGGTTGCTTGAGTCATTAAATCTGTCCTCGAATGTGGAAGGCAATCATTCGGTTATCCGGCAGTCATTCTGGTCCTGGCATGCAGAAATTTAAAAAAACGCAATGTAACACATAACAGAACACCTGTCCGAAAAGCAACAACTTGTGTGACAAACTCTGGTTGTATGAAACCACTTGGCAGTCGCTACAAAATCCCGCTGGTTTTCGATACCAGATTTTATTCGACTCTCTCTCTTGTCGGGTTACAGTTTGTGGTTTTCTTTTTGGAAAGCGAGAAAAATGGGACAAAAACATTGCTAAGAAATTTAGCTGAGTCCTAGATGAGTCACTTATTTATGGTATTCTTCGGCTAATTTTGCTACAAAAGGTTCAGTTGGCACGATCTTCTAGACATCGAAATCCATTTTCTTGAAGAAGTATTCCCCCAAAAGGTTGCGGAAATTTTTTCGGCAGCTCAAGCCCGGCTGTACATTTTTGGGGGTCTAGTCAGAGGTCAGAATAACGGAACTGCTTAGCAGATGAACCCCAAGTAAAATTAAATCGATCATGAGCTGTCGAATAGTTTTCAACAACCTTATGAGTAGTGTAGCAAGTCTACACCTGTATCCTGCCAACGGAAACATGGGACGGCCCAGTGTCGCACATTAATTTGCTTAAAAACATCATAAACGAGAGATTTAGCTCGTATCTAAATGAATCTGCCGCAAAACGAAATTGATTTGCAAATGAGTGTCCGCCTCGAAAACATAATTTCAACGCCTACTGTCGTTTTCAGAGCCAGGCTTTCCCCACAGACATGACTTGCTATTGGGTTCCAGACCGTTAAGAACAATGTCGCTCATTGAAGTGGTAGTGTGAAAAACTTTTCAGGAGGTAACCTGTTTCGCGGGTGCATCACACTAGGAAAGTTCTGTTCCTAATCCCGCCTTGCTTGCTTCCGGTTTATTCATTCTAAGCTGATGTTAGCTGATGGTGGCAGTGAAAAATCAGTATGTAACCTGTGTATTTCTGTGATTAAGGCCAGTAATAGTGATAATAGTGGTCGAGTAAAGTTCTTACTGAGGTCGAGGAAACTCTGCATGTCCCTCCTAAAGTCCTTTGAAAAAAATAGTCAGATACCATTCCTTTTGCTATTGCTGCGGTCATTATCTGAAAGCCGTAAAATTCAGTCCCTAAGTTTCATTACTCAATTTACTAAAGACATAAAGTTGCCTGGTATTCATAGGACATTCTGTCAATGGATTTGGAAGGATTACGAGTAACGACTTTGCGGCCAATTTCTCACCACGGAGTGCACCTAAGGTGAGCAGATGATGTGGAATATCTGAAGCCGAAGCGTTGCAAAAAATATCTTTTACCTCACGTGAGAAGGGATTGAAAACCTGCTTCACTTTTCATGCATACCTCCAAAGTAAAGATTATAAACTTTTTGTGCCCCCCCCCAACAACCCGTTATGGGTGTCTGTGAGACGCAAATTCCTTGCAGATTCTGTTGCTGTGGAAATTCAATGTGTTGTTCAGGTTATCTTCACCAACTGGTAGGCATATTCTTGGTTTATTCTTAGTTTAAATCGGGTAACATCTGATTAAATGGCTAGCAAATTATTACGGTGGAATAACGGACCTTTCTGGAGAAATAAACCTACTTTTAAATCAATCTGCTGTTGACGAGAGACTTTACTGAATCCCTCATCTATGATATTCCTGAGCCGGATGTGCTGCACAAAGGCTAACTCATGGTCCCGTAAGAACGATATTCGAAATGTCACAGCAAGTCTCTAACTCAAGTAGTTTCATCGTACATATGATATCTGTAGTTTGATGAAAATCCTTTTGCAGACCAGTGCGAGTTTCACTCTTTATGAGGCCCAGGAACAGAAAAACGGGTTATGGACTTTTGAGTAATACCCGGCAGCCCTGTGAATAACATGTTCCATCAGGAAAATGTGTCTCGAATATCGTATCAACCTAAGACAGCCTTTATGCAGCACATTCAGTTAAAGACTATTATCAACGAGGGAATTAGCTGGGATTCGTTTGAGTCATCCAATAACACCAACTTATTTTGCAAACGGGTGCATTTCAGACAATTTTGCACAATTTGATTTTCAAACAGATCATAAGTTTGACGGAAAATTGGGAACTAAGCCTGCCTTATGATCAGCTGGAAGGCTAAAAACCGGTCATGGGTTGTCAAGACGTTTTCAGCACTTTCATGAGTAGTGTAGTTTTCAACTGGTTTCAACGTCTGCACTCGTCACGATATAGATCGATGGGCGAGCATCAGTATGCGCACTCGCCCGAAGATGTACGTTCGCACATGCCAAATAGGTACGTGCTTGCAAGTGTTTGTTTGGCTGCGTCATTCCACCTGATTGTCGCTCTTTCAGTCTCGCTCGAGGTGCGAGATTCTTCCGGGGTATGGGAATGGTGGCAACGGGAACGCAAGGCTAATCAGTCCGATCCCGTAATTTACACCCCATTACTGAATGTGAGGAGATAATTGGCACTGTCGAGCGTTAGCATATAATTAGACACTGACCCGGGGAGAAATAAAATTGAAAAATATTTCTCGGGGAAGGAGAGCGAGACAGGAAGATGTAAGTTTGCCCATCGGGGCCTGGATGAGTTGTGTGTGTGTGTGTGTGTCACTGACCCGGAAATAAAATTGAAAAATATTTCTTGGGGAAGGAGAGCGAGACAGAAAGATGTAAGTTTGCCCATCGGGGCCTGGATGAGTGAGTTGTGTGTGTGTGTGTGTGTGTG
>NW_008751675.1:3231467-3235316 GCF_000715545.1 Opisthorchis viverrini
TTGGAATCACTGCAGAACTAGAAGGAAATGTTCCCAAAGTGGCTAGAACAGATACGGAAGGAGAGGATGTGTAGCCCCGCGGGGTGATGTGCATACCATTCACAACAGCAAAACGTGCGAAAGCCAAATAGGCAGGGGAAACCTAGCCACCTGAAAATATGCAAAAAAAATGGTAAAGTTCGATACAGTGTACTCACGGCAAGTTAGATTACTAACCGGCATTACTATCCTGACTGACCGAAAGGAGTTTTAGAATTTAAAGAACAAGCATATCCGATGATGTATTACTTCCTCACTTGTATTGCACTTCCAGATATTTGGTTATTCAGCCTCGATTTTGAGCAACCGCCACGAGGTCATCCATTATTTGTTGTTGACCGCCTTGAGTTCATTTCGAAAAGCCATCTTCTTCAGTAAACCATCTTCCACGGAGGCGAGGCGCCGGTTGACCAGGTCCATTCACACTTATGCGTCCGGTTCCTCTGCGGGCGTGTTAATACTTGTGAGGTAGTTCAATTATCCCAAACCAAATCCTCTTGTCCATTGTGCAAAACGGGTTGTTGCATTGGTTCACTTACATGGTGCGTGGGTTTGTAAGCTTTGTCCACCGACCACTACCATCTAGTTTCTCCTTTGCCCACCGTCCCGTTGTCCATGGGTCAGATAGTCAGTATCAGAGCAGTATTTAGAACAATTTAATCTGGAAGTATTGTGCCTATTCTAACCAACACGGACTACTTTGTTAAACATTCGCATCTTAATAAGGAAACACTCAGGTTTACGAATGACCAGTTTCGCTCGCGTCTCATTTGAAAAAAAGCGGTAATAAAACAGAGGACTCAATCAAAATTTCCTACACTGTTGATATAATTTTTGTATAAAAACAACAACACTGTCTACTTGTTCGTGGGAAGCTTTGATTGGTGGACCAACACAAAGACAAAGCTTTCAATTTTCCCTCCGTGCTGGCAAAGGGAGGGCGCACCAATTCGAATGACGATCGCTTCGCCTGTTTCGAGCAGTCGTTGACGAACAACCGTGAACTGATTTTTCAACAGTTGATAAAATACGCTGGATGACTCGGTTGGATTGATCCGGTGGTTTGTATGGACCAGGTGAGTGTTGATAACACCTATCAGGTGTTTGGCTGCTCCAGTTTTTCGGAAAATCGATAGGTTCTCCTTAGTTCTCTGGGATACACCCCGTGTCGTTCAACCCAAATCGTTTGTGGAATATTGACAAAAAATGCATGCAATCACGGAGGAGTCAAACATGGATGAATTGTTCCATCGACTCAAATTGGTAGTCAAGCACACGACCATCTTTTCTGAACCTGTGTCGCTTTAAACGTTAGCTGAATTTACACGGGTTTTTTTTGCGAACATCGAGCTTCTTTTCTTGGCCACTTTATATCAGTCCAAATGCAGCCGTACAAACTGCTCCGGGTAACTGCTCTCTATCAAGGTTCTCTTCTCTGCAATCCAGCGTTATCTGTACATATCATACGGACCAGAGATCTTACAAAGCTCTTTGTGCAACTCATATCCACAGAGTTGTGGAACTTGTCCTAACGATCAGACCACTTAGTTTTTCTCTAGACCCTTCTTTACAGTGAATCGTCCGGACTCTCAATCAGTATGATGCTCAAGCTGGCATAGTTCTCTTCACCAGCAAAACGCGGTACAGTGTCGGCAGTGTTGAAAAGCCGTTTGAAGTACTAGAATTGTGGTGTCAGATCCACAGGTAGCAAAACTATCATCAACGTGTGGTTTACAAAACACCAACTGCTCCACAGCTATTGTTAAAACGTCGTTTTCAGGCTTGATCACAAAGACATCAGCGAAAATGGGAATGAGGGTACAACCCACCGCAGCTTGACCTCTTTATCGGCAGCTAGTGACATTAAATAAGAATTATATGTTCCGAGTACTGCCTAGATGTTCAGGAGAATTATTTCAATGCCTTCATTTGAACGTAATAAAGTGGTATCCTGTCTGCCATCCAGACCTTTTGTAAAATGCATGTGTTTGGGCGTAGCACAACTTCTGCGATAGACGGGGATGTGTTGAGATTTATGGTTTGGGTTCGCTATTCCTGTCTACCCTAACTTCGGATGTAAGGAACAAGTGACTAGGTTGATTGAAAGGGATCTCCAACTAGGCTTCTAGCCCTTGGTAATCAGATATCTCTCGATTGGTAGAGAATTTAGGATCTATAGGTGATCATTCAATGGATGTGCTGACGAGAACCCTTTTGGATGAATCATATACGCACTGCTCTGGCCACCGGAGAGGGACCATGTGGCCTCTGCTAGCATCCAGCGTTTGTTGCCACCACAAATTTGCCACACAAATATCTTAGTGTGCTCCGTAGACATTGGACTGGTCAGTTTTGTTGAAAAAGCTCATTCCTTTCGGTATCTTCTCAAACGGTGGCTTTAATCACAAAAATTATTGTAGACGGTGGCTTTAACACAAAAATTATTGTAGACGTCACTGATATTTACATGTGGCGACTAAACAATCTACTCAGTCTGTGCGTGAA
Organism: Opisthorchis viverrini; assembly: GCF_000715545.1. NCBI lineage: Eukaryota > Metazoa > Platyhelminthes > Trematoda > Opisthorchiida > Opisthorchiidae > Opisthorchis > Opisthorchis viverrini. The sequence goes on from NW_008751675.1 coordinate 3,234,012, forward strand.
GCAGATCGCGAGTTATCTATGGCTTCACAATGATTTTGTGCGCGCGTTTGGAACTTTCACGGATTCACGGACTGACACACAGGATCGAAGCTTTCACCCAAATTTTTTGGGTCGGATTTGTCTTTGTCGTTCAGTGGCTTCTGTTCACCTGAAAAATATGGGCGAAAAAATGTTGTAGCGCTGCCATTTAAGTTCTCAGCGCTGGGCGGTAATCTTACCAGCGCGAAAACTCAACTAAAAAGATGTCTGGAAGTGCTTTGAATGGAATACTAGATTCAGCGTGAACAACCATCGGAAGACGGTTCTTCCACAGACCAACTACCCGAAATGAGAAAAACTGTTACCCGATAAAAGTGTGCCCTCTGCGCTTGAAAGTCTTCTTATCATGTTTCCGCCGAGTGATAAAAAAAGTTCACCGGTGAAAAACTCTTTGGCCAAACCTTGTTCGAACAGGGCGACGATAGAAGGGCCAGGCACCGCGAGCCGCGTTTCATAATCAACGGATTTAAGCCTGGCGACACGCTCGACGAGGGTTACGTCCTTCTTGCGTCCCAAGTAAACAGCTTGGTTGACGTATTTAAAAGCAGCCTAAAGTAGGCCTCATAGACTGTCAGGAATTCCATGCGAGTGACAAGGGGGAAGGTTCGCCGAATCATCCGTAGAACGGCGAAGACCCTTTGAGCTGACCCTTCATGGTGCAGTGAGAAGGACAAAGTTGGAGAGAGCCATATACCTAAATCCTTTTTAGTATCCATCTTCCCAATGTCTTCTCGTCCATTCTCAGCATCCACCTCAAAGGTGTTCACCGCCGAAACTGTTTGAATTGTCATAAAAAGATCATAAAAAGCATCTTTATAGCGGGGTTGTAAATTAGATAGTAGCACCTTATAACCTTAACCGGGTGCGGAGACATACCCTTACTCTTGGTTGTTTTGGTTAAGTGGTAGATGGAAGTAGTTGCCTCTTATGGGGCATACTATCACTAATATAACATCGGGTGACTGTGGTCAAGATCGGATGCTATTCAAAGAGGCTATCCAATCTTTATGCTTATGGGCAGTCAACTCGCTGCGGTACTTAGCTAACTGTGGACCACTGCGTACTTTTAACAGCGATGCACATCTCTAAATATTGTAATGTCATTTTAACGTTTAAACTCCATTTTGGTCCATTTAGTTTGACTTCCGGTCACAGATTCCAGCCCTTCTTAGTTGTATTCTAAGGATGAGGCCCCTTTGGATCGGACCTGGATACAGTCGATCTAGCCAATATTTTCTTTACAATATGGGTATCAAATAAAGGAGA
>NW_008751675.1:3235421-3255890 GCF_000715545.1 Opisthorchis viverrini
TGAATGAGACTCGCGTGCTCAGTTGACCGAGCGGACTCTGGCCACCTGTTTTGTCTAAGCTCCAACTAAACTCGTACAATCTTTGTGCGCTGGCCAGACTATACAAAAGGATGAAATAACATTAGCGAAATACACTCATTAGCAAACTAATTTGGTTCTTCGAGAGACTCGCCTGGAACCCAGCTGAAGCTCTGGTTTATGATGTTTTAAAGCAACCTTACAAGCAGTGCATTTTGGTCACTTTATGTCCCTTGTGATTGTTCATCTGGTTAAACAGAGAACAAAATCTCTGGCTATTGTCCCTCAGAAGTAGCCTAGTAGTGCTGTTTACATAAGTTATTTCGGGTACACTTTAAGCTGTCATGTATGTTGCTGAAAGTTGATTGTTCGACAGCGTGCCGAAATGATAAGTGATCAAATGAAGCTAAAGTTCAGTAGACAGTTCAGGTGCCGTCTTAGCAAACATATTAAAATATGATTGAACAAGTATGCAGATAGACATTCATTGGCAAGTAGAGTAGGTCATACAGGGAGCCTGAATCTCTGTTTTCAAATAGTCCTCAGCACAAAAGTCATTTCAAATTTCTTTTGGAACAATATTCCAGACACCAAAGGATTGGCAAGCAAGCAAAACTTTGGACAGCCCACCATCCAGTTCGCTGTTTATCAGGCTCTTCAGACGGAGCGAAGCCCGTGAAATTCCATCAACCTTATTACAGAGTTCACCACTAAATAGCACATGTTTGGGGAATGTTAGTAACATTCAGCGATTACATCCGCTTGTTTCGAATGTTTTAAATAGGTTCATTGGGTCATTAATCACCGATTGGACGATCGAAAAAACGGACACAAAATTTCATTTCCTGAGCCTAGTTGGAACCAGAAAATAGAATCGGCAAGTGACCGAATTACCTTTGTACGTATACCTGGAAATTCTCGTATTCTCTGTTTGCTGTTGATTCCTTACTTTGCATGAGTTCATTGCTTCCCCGACCACGCATGGTAATGGTCGACAGGTGGGACTGGATGAAAGCAAGTCTTCAGACGACTGGACAGTGATTAATGGGTGGAATAGTGATATCGAACGGAATAGAAGTCTCCGCTCTGGTTTGGTCCGATGCGGCGTTAACAGCTCACATCTCCTTACTTGTTGTGACCATCCGGAGACCCTAACCCAACAACCTCCATCTACTGTATAGTATGGAATGAAGGCCTTATATTCGCAGCCATTGCTGATACATGCTTCAAAAACCTCAACAAAAAAGCTAAGCTGACCTGTTGGCAGCATATGTACGCAAATAATAACGTTACCTTTAGGTTGCTCGTCTCTACGTATTCTGAACCAGTTGGAACTGGATGGGGAAAAGAACTGAGCATGTCAATCACTTGCCGACTTCTCACTTTAATGGTCAATATTGGAGGGTTTCAAATATCAGAATTCAGATGTTATTTTTTCCAACAGCGCGTTGATTGAGAAGCAATTGTGAATATATTGGGACGAGTTTCCCGTTTGCAAACGATTTTGGTTTAGATAGGAGACTCAACTGAATCCAGTTGAACAGCTCCTTTATGATAGCCTGATCATAAAATTGACGAAAACTCGGAGATTTCATCTACTCAAGACGAGTGAGAGCGGTCGTGGGACGCCAAATGGGTTTTCAGCAACCTTGTGAGTAGTGTGTTGCGCGTAAGCAAAAATTAAATAGTTCAGAACCAGAATGAAGCACGCTTTTGATACCACTTCAAAACTTTCGTGCATGCCTCTCAAACTGTTGCACTAGTCGAGCGTTTCATAACAACCCTGTCCTCAGTGAACTAGAAAAATTTTGGGCACGAATTCAAAACGCCCGCAAGCATCTCTGAGGTTGTTTTAAACTACTAGCTGACAACTTATTTTTTTTCAGATAGAAAACATGAACCCAAGTATTGAAAAACGTAAAAAAAGACATTCATTCGTGATATGTTTAGGCCATCCGCTTGTATTGATTCAGTGCGTAATTTAGTTAGCCACTCAGTTCGCTTAGGTCGGATATTCAGCTAGGTTAAAAGAACGACTGAAATTCGGAGTGTCCAACTACCTAATGAACCAGTAGAATTCCGGTGACGAGCCTGGCTTCACAAAAGACATAAGTGGTGTCATTTGAGCACCCATGTTTGTCAAGCTTTGTGGGACTATCCATCGCTCCTGCTGACTAAGACTGGTTTGGACTATATTGAAATTGTCGAAGTAGACTCATTTACATACCTGTTTGGTTTCAACAGAAATCTCAGCTGAATCCCTACTGAACCCGTCATTTATGTCATTCTTCAACTGAGTGTTGGGTGCCAAATACATAGCAAAACACAAATTATGGTGGCTCGTGAGTTTTCTCAGCTTTGCATACCCTACCCTCCGCAACACAACAGTCAAACTGAGCACTTTATTTCTCCCTTCAAACAGGACTTTATGGAGCTGGGAGCCGGAAGAAGCACCATATGGAACATGAACATTTTTCGGACTATTTGTTCTAAGGATGACCCTTGGGGGCTCTCCTGGACGTACCAATCTCCGCCGGGGAGGGATGATAGCAGTGCCATAACCCGTCGTCCGTCGATCATTTGAGCGAATTCGATAGAATCACAAAGGCCCATTCAAGGGCATTCCTAAGTAGAAATTTAGTGCTATTACCATCCTTCTCTAGTGCCTCGTGAAGTGGTAGAGAATCGATAAGTTCCTACCTGCTTCTACCGGAGAGAGGTTTTACAGGTTCTGATTTGGCACGTGATAATGAACCTTGCAGCAATACCGGATCGATTATTCAGCATCTGTTTGATTAGGGCCGGACATTAGACTGTAATCAGCAAACAACATCATAATTGCCTTTTTCCAGATCCGTAAACTCTGTGGGTATAATAAACAAACATACGTGTTATCTCTATCTCACTATCACCAGCGCATCAAGCATTGGGAAGAAACCAGTGAATCCTCTTCGATGTTCCCTCAAATGTGTGAATCCGAATGATTTAGCATGCTGTTTAAGAGAACAGTCAGCATACGTGTGCATCCGTGAAAAGTATCCATCCCGTAGATTCATTAACGTTCACAGCTACTACGTTTTTCCCGAGTAACAAGCTGTCCACTGACGGTATTTAGATTTTTCATAGGTGATCAAGACGGGCTGCAGGAGGGTAGGGGATATACAGAAATGAGTGTACCGTGTGTGTGTGTGTGTGTCACAGAGGAAATTTGATACCAAACTGCTTGAGAAGCACAAAAATCATCGTACAATTGGGTCGACGATTCCGGTTCGAGTTATTGCGTGTTGGTGGGTTGGTGGGTGAAGTGATTGAATGAAATGTAATCAACCCAATGGGGTACCTTTTCTGCACACGGCGAGTGGGAAATTATCTTGCTATTGTTGTACTGGTCGTTGGAATTTTTGCTGTTGTTGTTGATGTTGATGTTGTTGTGGCGTGAGTTTCTAAACACAAACAAAACACTATAACCAACCAAGAATGATGGGATTGGCGAGACCACCTATGGTGCATTGGCAGTGATCAGCTCGATGAGATAACCATACATCATGCTGTGGTCGGTGCCCTTAACTGAATAAAGATTGACAGTCATTACCTTACCGATACGGTGTAAATTAGCAAGCGAAGTGGAACTGAAAATGTAAACTAGGAGGCTGAGCGGTAGATTTCCGTACCCGACGCTTTGATTGACCTGGCACCTCAGCTAGAGTGTGTTATGGCGCAACCGAATTAGAACCCTGAGAGGTGTCAGGAATGGGGTCTCCGATTTTATCACTCGGTTTGGTTAACAATTTCCCTAATAGATGGGGCCATTGTGGAAAACCTCTCGTTGATCATAGTCGGAACGCGAGAGGATTGCTTGATGAGCGAAGTGGACCGAGAATGTAAACTAGGAGGCTGAGCGGTAGGTTTCCGTACCCGACGCTTTGATTGACCTGGCACCTCGGCTAGAGTGTGTTATGGCGCAACCGAATTAGAACCCTGAGAGGTGTCAGGAATGGGGTCTCCGATTTTATCACTCGGTTTGATTAACAATTTCCCTAATAGATGGGGCCATTGTGGAAAACCTCTCGTTGATCATAGTCGGAACGCGAGAGGATTGCTTGATGTCGGGCACAGCATTCCGTGCCCGATATTTCGAGTATTTCGCCAAATGGAACACGAGGTGGCTTTTATGCAACAACTTCGGCTGAATGGTAGCATAAACGAGAGATTAAGCTAGTCCCTTCGTTAGCAGCAGCTTCATTTGTAAATGATTGTACCTGGCCACTTGCTTCTAACGTGTTGTGTAATTAGAACCTAAGGTTGACGGCAACTCGTGGACCACTCCTAAATGATGAGCCTCGAAAAAGGAGGAACTCGTAGAGGACCGTCGAAGACTTATCATCAGACTTAGTAACGATGTTGTGTCCATTAACAAATTCTGACGCATCAAATGATAACAGAATTCTTCATCTACAACAACCACATTCTTAAACGGTCGAAACCATGTCGCCGGTAAAATCATTCATATTTATTGGCGCACAGTCGTACTGAAAGGATTTCTATTCAGGTAATCCATGCCTTCACTCGCACTGCACTTAACTCAACTAGATTCCGTCATCGGTTCCACACCTTAAGGCATGACGGGTAGATTTAGTCCCCTTAGATGATCAGTCCCAGTTCGGGTGACCGAAGATATCCACGATATTTATACTAAGCGTAGTAAGCTGGATTGGTCATCCTGGACAATACCTCCCAAGTTTATGTGAACCTGGTCGAAAATCTTGCTAAAGATAAGGCAAATTTTCGGGAAGAATAGGTGACTGAGTCCGGTTGATTAGTCAGCGCACAAATGGTCAGTGTAGATCCGAAATATGCACAGGTCTCTCTAGGAAACAGTAGCCATGGTTACGTAGCCGATTATCAATCACATCAGATCTCGGTACCAATCAGATTCGTATAGCTCTTTCTGGAGTAAGAAGTATGTGACATCCATTATTCTGTCTTTGACAAAGATAGTTTCGGGTAGATAAAATGCAGTTGCGGTATGTGTGAATTTCTTTCAGGTAGGACCCACGAAACTTGGAGTCTGATAGGCGAGTTTGGCAATTTCCTTTGTATCCGGATCATAATGACAGCAGTAGAAGTGAGACACATATTAGCAATGCATATATCATATAAGTACAATCCTTTGGCCTTCTTGCGGCCAGCTGTCCAATCACTTGAATGTGATTTTTAAGCAGAGCGTTTATTGTAAACCATGTGGCACCTGACTCGGCTTTTGGATGAAACCGTTTTGAGTTGGGACACTCCAGGTTTCCATGTGCCCATGCAGATAGTCGGACGGACGTACATCTAATAGTCATACAGCCAGTAATCTAGTTAGAGCTCGCACCTATCGTAATGATATGAATATAACTACGGCTCAGTGAAGCATGCTGTCCGTGAACTTTTGGCTGTATGCCACATTTCGCATTCCTTGTACGAGTGGTAACTTGTAAACTGAGTTTCTTAAGAACTTCCACTTCCAGAGTAAACTTTACTTAAGTATAAGCTGGGATGTACATATTTAAAAGGTCACTAAGATCGAAATTGCCGTCTGAAAGTACATGTGTTATCTGTACTGTCTATCAGCTCCCATATATCCAGTTAGTACAAAGAAAGCGTTCAATGGCAACACCCTTCCGGTGCTTAACTGCCATGCCACCCGAAGGTTGTACGAGGGCTGGGATACTGCCAGGTTGATGAAGCCTAGACAGGAGAAGTCGAGAGGCAGAGGTCGGGTTCGAACCACGGACCTTTCGGTCAGTAGATTCGCGCTCTAACCACTCGGAATATCTCGCCCCCATCCAGTCAGTAACTGACCTACGAAAGAATTTTAAAAGCAAACATCGGTGACGAACTGTTAAAAGATTTTTGGCAACCTTGTACAAGTTTGTTTCACTAAGAATCTTCCACTAGCGCTGCAACTGCGACCCGGAGCAAGCCTTGTTCATCAAAGGAACTTGGTCACCTTAGCGAGCTTTCGATTTGTAAATGATCGTCTAAGGGCAATCCCGTTTGGACGTGCAAAGTCTGTCAATTTTACGGTTCAGTCTGATAGACTTCAGCTGCTAACCATACCGCACCAAAGTGAACGTCTTGGACCAAAAACCAAGATTATTCCAGCAGTAATGCATCACGAACTCGATTACACCGTCTACGGTTGTCCAAGCAGACGGTGCACAGTTTAGGTTCAAAAAATTAGCGGTCACCAGTATATTTTCACTTGTGGGACTGTATACTGAAGTTCCACAGTTCCAAGTTTTACCCTCTGGCGTTAAATAGAAGTTTTGTATTATCATGAATCAACGTTTTTGTTTCCGACGATGTGAACGGATTATCGAAATTGGACAGGCGTGATTCACTAGTCACGTAAAGAAATCCATCTATGCTTGCTTCGAATCAGACGGACAGCGGTCGGCCTCTTTGTGACCTACTGATATCTAACGAGAATATACTACTTATCTTATAGGGATTACGGCGTAGATCCTTTTGAACTTCGGACCATTGAGGCAAGAGGGAAGTTTACGGATGTGTAAGCTACCAGTGAAGAGGACCATCTCAATCGCTCTTTAAGACGACGGAGGAAACACGCTTTCCCTGTAAAACCTTCTTCGAGTTATGATTGCTTCCTGGATGGTATATTTGTGTTTGTAATCAAACAGAATCCCTCATTCCATAGCTCGAATTTAAGCGAGCCAATGAAGTATTGATGAGTACCGCGAAACGGCTGCCCAGTGCATTGTTATCGCTTAGGCTGAAATCGATTGCCCATTGTCTGACAGCTCATTAAATAACGACTCCATTTCTTTCACATCCGCTGGTATTTCCGGAGCATCACCTATTCACCTGTTCATAACACCTGTCTGATCGGAACGAATTTGTTCACCTTGCCCTACGATGACATACAGGGGACAATATATTTTAAGGACTATTGTGCCTCAAAGGGCAGGGCCGAAGATCATCAAACTGCAAACCTGATCGCCTTGTGTCACAAAACATTCTTTGTAGGTTTCATTTGGCTGGCTTACAAACCAAATAATCTGTTCGTACGAAGTATCCCGCCTGATTTAGGCTCCCTCACAAAAATGGCCGTTGAAGTTTTTCCGATGCGAAACGGAGCTGTCGGTCATTTAAAGAGAGGTCAACCCTTCCACTCTGGTAGTCTCATTCATAGTAATCTGGGCAATTTGTAATCACGGTTGCCGTATATTGTCCATTCGACGAGTGTCTATTCAGTCCTGGAGAAAGGTATGTCCACTCCTATAATAGTGGCTGAATCAAGAATGATTGTTCCACTTGTCGTTACCAGAGGGAGCGCACGGTAAAAGCATTTTTCTTGCCAGGTATTGTGTGTGCATTTTGTGCATGTCTATTCTGCCCACCGAAGAGTGTATTTGGAGAGTCCCCATCTAGGACGACTGGCACGAGATTGTGTTCCTGGTTAGATGAGGCTTCGATTTTTCCACAGATGACTCGGTTCGAATAACTTTTCAAAATTTTTCTCGCTACAAAATTTGTAAAATGACCCCGGATCATATATTCTACAACCTGCTCATTTCCGCACAGAATCTCAGGCAAATTCGTGAGCATCCTAATGGTTAAATCTTGTGATCGATCTTACAATAATTCTCAGCTGAGTTGGTGGGCAAAATGGGACACTGGAAAATACTACCAGCCCTCGTGTGTCTGTGATGTGTCATCACATCATTGCCCATTGTCTTCAGATTGCGAGAAGCTCATTGAATCATTGGCAAATGTGTTATACCTCCATGGACCCGTCCATTATGATTGCCTGCGAGTTTAGTGTAGCAATTGTGACTGCGATGGGAAAGAGTAACGACCCGCTTGTGACACCCCCCAGGTGTGGCCATTTGTCGTTATGATCAACACAGCTGTTTGGAAATCAACCATCCCGCTGACGCCGACGTAGATGATGGGGATGATGAGAAAATACGAAAGGAAACATATCTTAGTTGCGAAGGCAACTACGATATTTTCGCTCACACGCCGACACACCCACAAGTCTTAATTTGTATATCGCGCCAGATGGTTCAAAACAATCTGTCCAATTATCGTCCCCTGCCCGAGTTGCATACAACAGGTCTTTGGGCTCATTTATGTGATGTGCTTTTGTTGCCTTGTTTCTCCCAGACCCAATTAGCTAAAAATTGGAAGTTAAATACCGTTCTTTGCGGGCGAATGTGCACTCATCACGTGCATCACATACCTGCCATTCGGGCCGTTTGCATCCCCCCTGGATGTTGTTGAAACCCAGAGACATGCAATTAAGACAAGGCTGGACCAGGTCAGGGTTAAGGAGATTGTGTGCAACGTTCCTACAAAATGGTTACCCACTGTGTGTCTATAACATAGTGCTGATTTGTATGTCTACCGTGTGTAAAGTGGGGACTATCAAACCGCTGGCAGGTGGATACAATAGAGAAAAGAGTTAATTAGGGTTTTTTCGATGTTCCAACGTATGAGCGCATGAACGTATGTGTGTGTGTGTGTGTCAGATGGAGTAGGTTGGTAGCCCGACCAAGCTTTTTCCAAAGTCATTAGCGAAGAAGTACTAAGTTTTTGTGGTAAAGTCTCTTCTGGATTTCTACATGCGCTAGAGTTGTTGTAGTGGGTTGCGGTGGACTGCACGGAGTTGAACAGAAACCTTGGAAACTCTAATAGAAGCTACAGAGGCTGGCACGGCATTCCACTGTATCATCGAAAAAGGAAATGATTTGACTTGCTCAAAGTCGCGTGTGACGGATATGTGTGACTTACCTCAAAGGACGATGGTAACGTAGTCATACAAAAGTTAAACAGCATACAAAAGTGTATTTTTCTGACCCAAAAATTTCAGGAGGGTGGTCTCTGCTTTTGGACGGCACATGTATCGCCTTTTCAAACACGTCCATAGGTTTTGCTTTGGTCTGTGGGTGTGAAGTGCATAGCCTTCTCAGAAGCACCGTGGAATTAGTCTTCAACACCCCTGCTGCTTCATCTCAGATCAAATGATACGAGTTCCAAGCGATGGGATACACACATCGAATAGATTGAATTAAATTGAAATAGTTACCTTCTGTGGTAAGAGAGAACTAGGCTTCTGTGATTGACAGGTTTAATAAAAGATCATAAATTTTTAACGACATTTGGAGGCTACATGGCATAGATGTCTATCGTGTTACCATGGCCGAGGCCACGATCGTGCCAGTAATTGGGAAGCCTGGACACATTATATTAGCTGGGTAGATGCTCAGTTCTTGGACGTTTGCGTTAGCGCAGTGATATCGTCTGATGATGTAGAGATGCCACGAGCCCATAATGAATATAAAATTCATTATTTATCATCCACTGAACCATGACAACTGTTCATACGGTTGGCGGATGACGGTGATTCTGTGTACCCAGTATCTGCTTCGACAGTTGTCATAATTCCCTACCGCGTGGTGTTCATCTCTCATGGAGTAAATGTATATTGGCAGCATGAATACTGTCCGGTTTTGGGAAGCAGAAATGAAGTCAATTGCCGTAGATCGTCCGTAGGGTGTTAAGGAGGATGTCACTTATCTACATGCCCTAAAGCACTGGCATAACACTCTGGGGTAAGAGTCCCCTTTCCATAACTTAAGGTTTGAAATTCACTCCATTTCGGTTGCAGTTTCAAAGCTGACAAAACGGTTGATTTGAACCACACGCGTACAAGATTATTTCAGTTCACTCATATGACAACCTGCACTCGGAGTTCTACCTGAGATCAACGTTAGCCCATCTGAGTTTGTCTAATTGACACATATGTAATCAAATTTTGTACGCATGCATCTAATTTGGGTCACTCTTGTAAACAAACAACAATGACACCTCACTTTGCTCACCATCACCACCACCCACACTGCTGCGTATCAATACGGGTAAAATTGGGTTCGTGTGTATGCGCTGTGTGCATTCCTATCTTGCAAATCTCAACCATGTCTAAAATTGCCTTAACAGAGTGTGATCCATCCGGGAATTTTTATTTCTCAAGTGCCGTTGTGACCAAACACGCACGTGTCAAACTGATGCAGTCTGGACGTCACCCCTGGCAGTGCCATCCATCCACACACACACCTATTCAAGTTGGAGGATTGTGCGTGACCTGACACTAACTTCCCACATGCGTACTTCTGTCACAAGATTAGCTAATCTCGAACGAACGTGTGACACGCTGGTCCTAATAAACCACTCATTCATCCCTCGATTTGTGAAGAGGGAAGGCATATTCTCGACGCATACTGTGGTAGAACACAGACAGATCGCATACGGCTGTCAATGCACTCGCCGGTAAATTGTCATTTTCGATTTTTAAACGATGGACCACACTAGCAGGTTGTCATAAACCCCAGGGACAAACGTGTTGAACTTGAGTTAATTTAATGATCCTTTGAAATTGTGTGGAAGTGGCGTGCTGTGTCGAGCTGATTACAAAACCAGCGTGCCACAAAAGCTCACGTGCTTGCGAAATTCGCTTTCCGGGAGAAGGGAAGGGATGGCCAACTAACTGCCCAGGGTTCTTGTAGAGTATCAGTACGGTATCATCTGCGCTTTGTGGTGGTTTCCCAAACCGAATCTGCGCTTGACATTCAATGTTATCTTACACTGCAACATCTGGTAAATCAAAGAAACCTTGTAGGTCAGTTTAACAATGATCCGTTTGAGCACAGATCAACGAAGACCAGCGTCTTACAACCGAAATTTTATCCTATTTTGACCAGGTGGAAGCAATCAAGTGTTTTCCTCGCTTCGTACGATCATCGTTTCTGATATATCTTAAGTGGGCACCACATAGTGGGAAAGAGAATGCACACTGATGTTAACCCGTTGGCAAAAACCGTATTCAATCATCTTTTAGTATGGATGACATTAAAACAATCCAGCAGCCCGACTTGATGTTGGACACATAACGAAATCCAATTGAATCTCTCGTTTTGTGATGAATTTCCCATTTGAGTCCTCCGCTACGGTCAGCCTAATTTGCAACTTAGTGTGGTTGCTCACTTGCGTACGATTTGATGTTCAGAAAGAACTGACTGAAACTAGAAGCTAGACCTACCTTGGTGAACTCCAAGCCAATGTTTTCTTTTTCTCATTGAAATACAACATTTACGAGAAGCCACCTATGTGAAACTCCCTCATAGAATTGTCTATTTTCACACGCTGTTTCCTACCCGATCCACTTTGCTTTTGGACAGTCTCGTTGGAACGTGTTCCAAAACATACTTTCCCATTTCAAAATTCATATTTTCCCAGTCTAGGTCATAAGTTCTCTAAAAACAAAGTTTTCCAAAGTAATTTTATACGATTCTGCGTCTCAAAGCTGTTTGAGCAAAAACTCTACGTCTGCTACCTTTTATTTCACCTGTTGGATCAAAAAGGGTGATGGTTCATCAACCAAACTGATCCTGGTCATATCGTGTCTCACCTCTGTGCATCTATAGGCACCATAAAATGTCAGTTCGCTTAGTTGGATACATTCTGTCATCAATACCCGCAACATAGAAACCTGGAATTGAAACACCAATCCATTTCAAATCAACGGTTTTTGAACGGGTAGTCTTTATCACCATGTACGTGGGGGAGGCACAGCAACATCTTTGAAATCCAGCAAACGGAATGTTCCTTTCTTGGACGCACCTCTCTTTGATGGCGGCCCACCCCTCACAATGCAGATAAATTTAGACGTATGCCGCTCCCGCTCTCTTATTGTAAGCGCGCAATTACTTCAGAGTCACTGGGATGTAATGAGGTACTTGGGCCTTCACAAACACCTCCCGGGAGTGTCATACAATTTGTCACAGTCAAAGGGTTCTACTGTCCTGGCCTATACAGAGGAATAATTTCACTTTGATGAGTCTCCCGAGGAAGGATCACTGTATGTGAGGAGTTACGGATAGCCACCACATCTAACAAACTTTTCTTGGGGCTGTGGCAGACAACTATCAATCAGCTATTGTTTCGGCTGAACTGTGAGCTTAACTGGTGGTCGATCATCGCTACAGGGAGGTACGATAAGATAAACGCCTTCAACAAACTCGTTTTGTAACAATAGGAAGTCTTTTTAAGGCACCTGATAAAATAAACTGCTGATAAGTGTAACGCAGTGTGCATAATCAGGTGTTTTTATCACCTGTTCGGAATATGCCTTAAAGAGTTATTAGTCTGTACGGTGTGCAAATTCATGACAGCGCACCTGTGTCGAAAATCCGAGGGTCAGAGACTTAACAAGAATCTCCGTGGGAAAGAATCACTCTTTTTCGTAATGAGTGACCAGTCTTGTTGTTCTTCGATTTTGTCACGCCACAGCTGTTGAGATTGAGTCCGAAGTAAGGACAAATTTACGTGTAAACGGTCGCTGCAAGCAGAATTCAATAGGCTCGATATCGGGTGAGTTCCAGTCCCGTTACGGCCAAAAGTGTGCACTGTTGATTAGCGACCTTTGAGACCCGCACTTACTCTCACGAGGATAGGATAGATACGACCGTGAGTTGAATGCAAGGTGCACCGACATGAAGCAAACTTCTGGAGGTTAGTTGACCCAGATATCAGTTGCGTAGTCCGCCACTTGAATGATTCTCTCTCCATGTAAGCGTATTGCTGTCACCTCTGTTTCAAGCACACTTCGATAACTAACAGCCAAGGAAATTGGTGTGCTTCGCACTGCTTCACAAGAGGCAGTAGAAAGAATAAGTGGAATTTTTGGAGGCTACCCTAAGTGAGGGACTTTACGCTATGAAGTGGCCGACGGATACCACTATCGTGACCTTTTCAGTGGAACAGCTTCAATTTTGGGTGGCATGTTTCAAATGAATTAACGAAGTGACGGATCCATAGGTACCAATGAAGCTTTCATACAACTAGGTTACGTGTGATTTTAAAACATGCAGTTCATGCCTGGCGCTTCATCCACGAAGGTGATTTATAAATACTTTTGTGAGCCTTTGTCATTGAGATCTTCCATAATCAGCCGTGCAACCAACCTACACACATGCACGCGTATATTTGAGGAATTGTTTCTCGGAAAGTGTTCCGAAAACGCTGCCCATTTGGAGAACGTCAGCTGAGTTAAGATTACCCAGTTCCGTTTTCTTTTCTCTCACACCCCTATTATTAATTTGCTCATTAATTTGTCTATTCGGCTCTCGGTTTCTTGGCTATCGCGAATGGAATGCGCGTATTAATCACGTGTTTTGGGCTAATAGTTAATCAGCCAATCAGCTACTTAGCTGTAGGTAGATCGTAAACACCAGTCCGGCGGATTCAACGCTAGATGCGTGTTAACTTCGACAGAATGAGCTTGTGAATCGGAATGTGGTCCTAGATATTCAGACTATGCTACATGAGGGGGTGGCTGTGATCATCGCCTAGCTGAGAGACAGGGGAAGAGCTTTGGAAAGCCTCACAAGTCAAACGGACCACATATCATTATGTGCACACACGCAGCTGCCGATTAATTAACCGGAATCTCCCTAGCCCATTCTGTGATTGGTTCAAACAAGCATAGACGTGTCAGCGGATGTGCTGGAACAGGGACGGGAGAGGGCAGAGGACCAGGATAATTTGACAACACCGTGAAACAATGTTTGAGTGGTAAAAACGCGTGTGCATATCTTCTTGTCATTAAAGGCCTGGAATGACCAAAACCCTAGTCGGACTGGTCCCTGCGCGCACCAACTTGTCTATCTACAAATGGGAAAGGCGGAACAACCGTCTATGGTCACTCATGGACCCAAATCATGTGATACCAGCCATTCCACAATATATCTGTCATCACCTGCAAATGGAGGAACTAGGCAGCCGTTAATGAGTGAACAAGAAAGTGCAGCTGTAGAGGACCACATGAGTTCGATTCATAAAGAACTGCTAGGAGATAGCCATCATGGGTTGCACAACCCATCAGTTGTGAAAAATGACTCCTGGAGTGAATTGAACCGGTCCAAGTCAAGAGGCTCCTTTTTCATCTCCAATCTGCTTAATGGGAGACCGGAAACCTGTGAGAACTCGGATGACCTCCCCGTTGGAAATTCCACGGCAGGTAAGTCAATCTCACGAGGTTTTTGGTAAAGGGTTGCCATTTGTCAGGTATCTTGCACTGTGTTAACTTTAGGGAAGCGGCTGGAGATTGAAGGCAGTTGCGAGGATTCGATGCTCGACACGCAGAACAGAGCAAGTCAGACTCTTCTAACTTCGTAAACTAGAGTGTCAGATCGGTTCGAATACTGACAAAATCCATTTATGAGAGATGCCATGCTCCCACGAACTGACGTTCAGTTAACCCTGGCTTGATAAAGCACAACAACATATTTATCTTGCATAAGTTTCCTGCACAACCATTCACAATAGCACAAAATTTTCAGCATTATCCCCCAAAAGTAAACACGAGTTTTTGGAAATGGGTTACACACTTCTGTACTTTGTTTTATTCGGCCTTCTAGGACCTTGTCATATCAGATTTAAACTGTGAATACCCCAGCACGTCAGCGCATGCCTATTGCCAATTGTGTCCTCCCCCACCCGGACTCACATATGAGATCATATTGCAGCTAAATACCCGAGTGATACGACATGAGTGGAATGCACTCGCCCGCATTACCAACAGTACTCCGATTGTGTTGCACCCGGCGTTGCAATAAGCATGTGGGTACTGGCTGCACCAGCCATACGTCCATTGCAGTGAGTCGATTGTTATGTGGGTTCCACTGAACCGGTGCTCACAAAAGACAACCTGGTACTGAAAGACCCCGGACAGACAACGGGCACTCGGGTTCTATTCACCTAGGCCGACATCGGGTCTGTTCGAGAGGACTCGAGATACGAACTCAGTACTTACCATGGTCACTATTCTCCTACCCATGCTCAGCATGATGACGTAGCTGTTGTTCGCCTCGCCTCGACATTGGGACAGAAAGCGCTATCGTATAATAAACTTGGTTAGAACGATCGATTGTGATACATGATGGATCTGTTGTGCTATGCTTAAGTCGGTAGTGTGTCGTAACGACGTCATAAGCAGCCTCCAGTGAAGTAGATCTTCGAATCCACCCGGAGACACGGAACCCAATTTTCTGTGCATACACTCTTCTGTGAGCACTGCATGCGTACTATTTACTGATTGGTAAATGTGTTCTGGAATCGTAGATTCTCGCTGGCGCAATTGTCATCAGCAGCGATCAAGGTTTATTCTGTTCTGTTTACAGTAAAATTATTACAGAGAAATCTCTCTCGTTTGAATTTTCCTGTTGCAAGAGCTTTTATCTTAGATTGTCCTGCTCTGTCAAGAATGCCTGTGAGAACCCACAAGATGTAGCTTCTTTTTTACCTAAAGACCTAAAGAATCTGAGAAGTTAAAACTGGTCGAATCTTGACCGAAACTCTTCTTTTACTCTCTTCTTTTCTGTCGGAACCAATTCCATGAGTCTTTTTGTCGATATGCCAGAAAAGGAAGGCGCTTCTGGGTAGCTCACTAATCATTCCTTCAAGTGATCTTTTCTTAAGAAAGATCCAGTCACCGAAAAAGTTCATTAAGCCGAACAAAAAGTATTATGTACTCGGTAGTGGTAACTTCAAAAGATGTAATTTCTAAAGAGAACCTTGCAAGATATACAAGTAATTACAGGTAGTCTTGACGACAAAGGTAAAACTTTCAGTAATTGAGACCAGTCTATGCTGAAAGGCCGAGAAGCCTTGCAAGCCGTTTTATTTTTATTGGGAACCATCAGTTGCACGCACCTCGCGAGGCTCCAGGGTTCAAAACTCCTTGGAGATGGGCACTGTTGATGACTGCCAATAAGAATGAAGCAGCTATACAGTGCTTATCAGTTTTTCACCATAGACTGGCTTCACTTACCACACACTGGTATCAACTGGCAATTTGACAGTGCTTCTAAAAGAACCTTCCCTGGATAGGAGTATTTCATTTTCATTGAAGCAAGCCTATCTTTTGGTTCACACACGCAAACTGTACTGCTGCTAAGGGTGAAAGTGCATAGGATACTCTTGGTGTTGTGGAAGCCGCTGCATCACGATAGTTTAGGGAAGGCCACTGCCCCTTATAAAGCACTGGAGATTTTTAGAGTATAGACCATGTTGCAGACCAATTATAGCCCTTAAGAATATATAATCCTTCATGTGGAACTGACTGGCATGTTCGGGCACTTCTCAGTGCGCTATTCTACGATTTTTACGGTAATATTTACTCTTCGGGTAAACGTGTGCAACAAGAGACTATCTGGCTCTGTATGTGAGCTGTTATTTTTGGAAGTGGCAAGCCCTAAGCCTGTACCTACAGGCCTAGACACCAGTAGACACCAGTGGAAAAAACGTGTTTTTCTTAGTTGATTAACAATAAATAGGGCAAGTGTAATACGTGCATTACAGTTAACCTACTACCTGCCCGAACTCAATCATAATTCATGGTGGTAGAGTGACATTCAGCATGTTCTCGGAAAGCCGCCTTGTTGCTGGTATCAGCCAATAAACTGCTCTTGAGGATATTGATAGGAATGTCTAACCTCAAAGATCTGATCAGGCTTGAGGAATGAGAGAGTACGAATATACATCATGTATATATATATATATATAGCTATTGCATGAATGTTTCGTCCTAAGACACCATGACAACAAACGCAATATTCCTCTGACCGGGCTGATTTTTCCTACATGGCATGCAAAGAGCGAGCGAATTTTATCAAGCAGACGAACCCAGATATACATAGCTCACAAGAACCGATATCTTTGATATTAGAAAAAGGACATGCATAATAAACTGTGCTATTCAGTAGTTCAATTTACCCTACAACAAGCAGTCTGTAGCGGTGACAACCCTAAATCCCTCCAGACTCGGTGATACTAAAGTCCGAAAAGTTTCTTTTGTGGATGGTATTCTATCCTAAAGTTTGGAACCACCGTAATTCATCAAGATGTGATTTATCCGCCCCAAGAAGTCCCCAAATTTGAATTTGAAATTACACTTTTTGATGAGCTCATTTATGGTAACGTTTATAGTAACAGCAGAAGTTAGACGTAGCTTTGGAATAGTCGTAGAGATTTTGTAAAATTCACCCAATATTCACTGTCGGCTGTTGGGCTTTGGTCGACCAACATTCCGGCTGCGAAGTTGGAAAAGTGCATGAGAGCGGGAAAGGCCTTTGGGAAGGCTCGCCCGTGGACTCATCGATAGGTCGGCCTAATTATTCCAACCACAAAGCTTTCTGAATAGCCTAGTAGAGTTAATACAAGTATCGCTGAATGAAAAAAACGTCCGAAATCGCCAGCACAAGCCACGAACAACGTATTTGCAAGAGCTTTTTTTAGTAGCCAAGCGGGAGATATAGCTACTCATATGAATTTTCGAGCGAGAACAAATATAACGACACAACCGTATGGTTGCAAAACCAAGGAATTTCTGTTCTCTGTAAACAATTATTCATTGACTGGACACGTTGAGAACCAAATTCAGAGTGATCCGGAACCCAATCCTACCACGCACTAATAAAGCAGGTGCTTCATCTGCTGGGTATAATATATAATATATATAATAACATATATAATATAACAGTATAATAATAATGTGTGAAAGTGTTGTCATCATAATCTTCATCACATTCATCACCATTATTGTCAGCTTTGTCGTCATCATCATCAGGTCTTACAAACTACGAGCAGTAGTAAAATACTAACCAAGTGGGTTGTTGAGAAAGGTGTACGTAGCCATTCCAAATAAGTATGGCCCGATATTCTTCGGGAGCATGTTTCCTAAATCTGAATGCTTCTAGTCAAGCATCCCTCAACCATGCAAATATCACTGGCTGTAGACTACGATGCACACTAAGTTGGAAACTAACTTGATGTTTATATGAATCCTGGCCGCATTTCTCCAAATTTGAATTTGAAATTGCACTTTTTGATGAGCTCATTTATGGTAACGTTTATAGTAACAGCAGAAGTTAGACGTAGCTTTGGAATAGTCGTAGAGATTTTGTAAAATTCACCCAATATTCACTGTCGGCTGTTGGGCTTTGGTCGACCAACATTCCGGCTGCGAAGTTGGAAAAGTGCATGAGAGCGGGAAAGGCCTTTGGGAAGGCTCGCCCGTGGACTCATCGATAGGTCGGCCTAATTATTCCAACCACAAAGCTTTCTGAATAGCCTAGTAGAGTTAATACAAGTATCGCTGAATGAAAAAAACGTCCGAAATCGCCAGCACAAGCCACGAACAACGTATTTGCAAGAGCTTTTTTTAGTAGCCAAGCGGGAGATATAGCTACTCATATGAATTTTCGAGCGAGAACAAATATAACGACACAACCGTATGGTTGCAAAACCAAGGAATTTCTGTTCTCTGTAAACAATTATTCATTGACTGGACACGTTGAGAACCAAATTCAGAGTGATCCGGAACCCAATCCTACCACGCACTAATAAAGCAGGTGCTTCATCTGCTGGGTATAATATATAATATATATAATAACATATATAATATAACAGTATAATAATAATGTGTGAAAGTGTTGTCATCATAATCTTCATCACATTCATCACCATTATTGTCAGCTTTGTCGTCATCATCATCAGGTCTTACAAACTACGAGCAGTAGTAAAATACTAACCAAGTGGGTTGTTGAGAAAGGTGTACGTAGCCATTCCAAATAAGTATGGCCCGATATTCTTCGGGAGCATGTTTCCTAAATCTGAATGCTTCTAGTCAAGCATCCCTCAACCATGCAAATATCACTGGCTGTAGACTACGATGCACACTAAGTTGGAAACTAACTTGATGTTTATATGAATCCTGGCCGCATTTCTCGTTTGTGACACTCTAAATTTCAGTGTGCTCATCAAAACAGGGCCTCAGTTGGTATGATATTCGAGAATCCATTGTGTTTTCTTGACGCGACACACTACTTCTAGGATTATTGGAGGTCCCTCGACAGGCCACACCCGGCTCTGTCTTCCTTGAAGCTTGCTGAGAGAGCGTAGTCACCGGGTCTTCTTCAGACTTATGTTCCAATTGAACCCAAAACGGCATGCAATGGATGAAATACACTCAGTTGCACAATAATTCGGTTTGAACTGAATCTACTTTTATAGTACTATGCTGTCGACTTGCCACCAGGTCAACTAACAAGTGATTTGGTGTTCAAGCAGAACGAATAGTGTATGAGGATGTGGAGACCACGCCTACTTGCCAAACCCAGAAAGGGTGAGACCAGTGACGGAATGACAAGAATCTTCATAAGTGTTAAGTTGTGCTAAAACAGAAACAACTACAGTCAAATGTTCAGAAGTACGCTGTACTACTATAAAATAACCTAATGAAGCACGAAGAATAAACTAATGAACCCATAAGTTCACTCAGACTTCCAGCCGGAAAATTTATTCAAGATCCGATAGTAATTGTGGCTGAAGCCTCGGGATTGTCTTTTCGAGACCGGTGTCAGTATTCCCCACGTTTTTGTTTTAGTACGTAGAATACCTTTTAATTCGCTTACCAGTAATTGTCACTTGTCTAGATGTACTTGTATGAAAAGGCCAGGTTTGGTGTACAGGATAGACAGTTACCAAGTGACTCAAAAGAATTAATTTCTTCACATTCGCTTGGTGCATAGAGCAATTTCCTGGAGACTTTGCTTTTGCCAACCGCAGCTTGATTACTTTAAAAGTACAAGAGTTCCACATACAAGTCGTTCAGCTGTAACACCCTTTCGGTTCCTAGCTGTCATGATACTCGAAGAAAAAACGACAGCTGTGATACATTCAGGTTACTCAAACCTAAACAGGAATAGCCGAAAGGCTGAGGTTGGATTCGAGCAATGGAACTTCTGACCAGTAATTTCGTGCCTTAACCACTGAGTTATCATGACCTCATGGACATAGTCAACAAATCAAATTGACAGCTCTTGCGATTTGAAAGCGAAATTGTGAAGTTACCGTGCGAAATTTTTTTCTGGTAATACGCACTGTTGCTTCGGTGCTTCGGGTATCGTTGGGGCTTTACCCTATCCGACTACCCCAAAATTGTTTCGCGACATTTTTTTACGAGTGTAGTTTCCAAGCCGCTCTGAAGGTAGCGTTCCACGCGGAACAAAGATAAAAGATTGGAAATGTAAAGCAGGGTGCGATGTAGCTAATCTCAAGTTAGTCTGACAAACACCTTTCCAATATTAGCGAATATACACTCATCTGCAACTGGAACCCAATCTCTCGTTTATGATGTTCTCAGGCAACTGAATGTGCTGCACCAGGCCGCTTCATGTTTAAGTCGCTACGATATTTGAATTGAAATGATACTTGTATAGACGTAATGCATTACTCAAAAGGTTGCTGAAAATTCTTCGACAAATCAGTGTATTTCTCTAGTTTCATGCAATCCGATTTCAAGTAGAACATAAAGTTGGCGGA
>NW_008751675.1:3256430-3271354 GCF_000715545.1 Opisthorchis viverrini
GTGTGACTCACACAGTGATAGTTTATCTCCAGTACCACAGTACACAATACGAGGTCAAATGGATATCCTAACAAAAACAAAATCAAGTTCTAACGGATGGTGACGCTCTTCGAGCTATAGAGGCCTTCTTCTAGGATCCTTGAATGTAAAACTTTGGAGCGAACAGTGCGAAGAGATACGTATAGAGATGAATATTTTTTTGTTACATACATGTTATTTCAGTTCTTGTAAGTTTGAGTATCTTGAACTCACTCTGTGTGGGCTATTTATCCATCTAACGTTCCAAAAAAACCGAATAAACCTCTACTCAGTAAATGGTAAGATTATTCTTGGTTTATTGCTGCCTGATTTACACAGTTTTTCAAATGAGCGATTTGCAAAAAAGCACCACAAAGATCAAATTTGCTTTCTGGCAATGCATCAAAATGTAGCTTGAAGTTATCAAGTCTTGCAAAAAAAGAATCGCGAAGAGTCGGGAACATCTACATACTGTCCCAGAATGACGTAATCTGGAGGTAACGGCCGCAAAGCATTCTCGTCTTGGACGAGAAGGAAGCCAGTCTGCTGAGCTGAAATGGCCTCAACAGGGAATTTGTGGGCTTCGATTGTGAGCGAGAGTAGGTGTTTTGTACAAGAGCTTTCGAGGGCCAATGGAAATTCCGCCATGGAATTGGTCTATACGAAAAAAGCGAGAAACACTATACTACTGGTTCGTACTTGCTTAGAATCGCCAGTTGTGCGCATCTCATGAGTCTCTAGGGACAGACAAACTCCCAGATTTCTGCCAGTGTTTAAAGACTTGACTGTTTCGTTGCCCAACTACGCACTCGGGGTAAAAATTTGGAATGCTGTAAACCCAAAATAGAAGTAGGTGTGAAATGGAAAAAAACGGTATACTTATAAATGTTCAATATACTCCACCGATTTCACTCTACTTAGCATAACATTTCACAACCTTGTTTATCTGCCGATTAGAACAATATCACGTTCGCAAATTTTGATAGCACCACTAGATACGCAACCATATAAATCGAGTTCATTTTCACTAAGATTAGAACTTTGTAATGTACGGTTGACGGAAAACCCGGGGACTGCGCCTACCTGATGAGCCCCAAGAAGGGCGAAACCGGTCGTGGGCTGTCGATGGAGTTTCAGCAACCTTATGAGTAGTGCATTACAAATATACATGTATCGCGATATTTCAAATATCGTAGCGACTGAAACATGAGGCGACCTGGTGCAGCACATTCAGTTGCCTGAGAACATCATAAACGAGAGATTCAGCTGGGTTCCAGGTGAGTCTTTCGAAAGAACCAAATTAGTTTGCAGATGAGTGTATATTCGCTAATTTCGTGCAATTTGGTTTCAAGTAGAACATAAGGTTGACGGAAACCCGGGGACTGCGCCTACCTGATGAGCCCAAACTGGAAGGGCGAAACCGGTCGTGTGCTGTCGATGGATTTTCAGCAACCTTATGAGTAGTACATTACAAATATACCTTTCCAATATGGTTTAAAATGGACTTCAAGATTTTAGTTTCTAATTTCCGTTTAGCACTTGGACTAGTCCAGTTTTTTCGTCCTTAAAAAGTACCAACAGTCATACACCTACTGAAAGCAGCAAATGTTCAATCTAAAAAATTCCCCTGGTTTTGGGACAGGAAGACTGCAGGCGCGGGTCAAATAGTACCTAGCACCCTCGTTATCACCAAACGAATTCAAGGGAAACGTAGTGCTGAAAACACTTTTGAAGAGAAAGTACTGCCAAAAGAGATTAGGTATAAAACACAAGGAGGAAAAGTTGATTATTTATTTATTGCGTACCGGAAATATTTTGGAAACTAGAATGGGTGAAATGGTAGAAACCGACACAGAGGGGAATTGGGCTTAAATCATTTTGGAAGACACTTGGTTTCAAATTGGTTACTGTGTGAGTTCTGGTACCGTCAACAGAGTCGTGCTGTGGGGTCGCGCTGCCAAAACTCACCTTTTCTTATTAAACTGATTGTTTGTGGTTTGAATTGGCCGATACCGAAATAGCCGCAATACTGGACTGATTCAACTAGGCACGTAAAGCGACTGTCAATAAGTTTCTGTATTTTCTGGCTTCAGTGTACCGGATTTAGTATGAATCGCACTCTCTTCTGTTCTATTCACACAGGAAAACCGTAGCAGCACTGCGTCAACAGTTTGTTCATTCACTTAGATATTGAATTACGCGTAATTTGGACCTCATAAATCACGTGACCAGTCTATTTAACTGAAACACGATAGCAGTCATAAACAAAGAGCAGCTTTGGGAAACTGCGGCGCCTCTGGTTAGGCCAAGGTAATTGATGGGATAAGTTACCAAAACTTGTGTACGCGTGTGAATAATAGCGGGAAGAAAATAGGCAATTAATAAAACAACGGGACGGTATCAAATACCGGGAATTCTGTTAGTGGGTCATACATGGATTTGGTGATACTTTATTGGAATTCTGTCAGCCGTTGGAAATGTGTACCGGACAGCGGCCACCGCACTTTAGTCCCTATCGCAATGTGTCTACATGAATAAGTTTGAGGTCTCCGCTCCGAAAGCTTTTGAATACGAGAGGAGTCTTCGGGATTCTTGCTGATAAATTCGTGGTTTTAAGTCCAAATGTCTGATAACTTATCCAAATGCGCATAAACATACACTCGTCTGATCAGGTAGAACAGGACAATAACTGAATTAGGCGCATTTTGTGCCAGCCTCAGAGGCCAAATCAACGAAGATAAAATTATAACCATGTTTGTTTGGCTGCCCTACTGCAAGGCCCTAAAATAAGTGAAGTTGAGCAGAATACAACCTACTCAGGCACAAAAGAACAAAGACAGTTAAACTGGACGGATGAGTTCTTCAGACGAGCAATTTTGTCCGGTAAAACAATGAATTCACGTCTTCAATAGGAAGTAATTCTAGGGGACAAAATCGTGGACTAGTCGTGGCGGTATCAGCAGTAGTAGTGGCGTAGTGAGTAGTCATGGTGGCGTACTTCAAACAGTGATTTTAAAGTTTTACTAATCGATTTATTCCAGTGGGGCCTTTCATGAAATGCTGACTAGCAATGTGCAGCTGTTACACTTTCCTTCGTTTGGTATACTTAATTTGCGTCTACGAAAGAAGAATGGTACCTTAGCTAGACGCATCCGAATATCCCTTACTACTAGCCAGGATCGAATCGCTTAGGATTAACAACCTAAATTAAAAACAGCTTTGGACTGCTTCTTGTTCTTCGAGGCTTGGATGACTGTTTTAAAGAGGAGGTAAGCAGTTTCGTTGGGAAAACATATCTCATCGTGCACTTATTCTCTCACTTCTAAAAACGGAACAGTCTGGTTGTTAGTCTGTTCGCCGAGCTTGGCAGTTAAATTGCAGACGTTTTATCCACAATCGAGATGACATCATGACTGGTGGGTTCAGTGGGTGGAGGAGAAGGAATTCACCCTGCACTGACGATGTCACCTAGATTGATGATGAAATGTTTGCAATCCAACTGCCAAGCTCGGCGAAGAGACCAACAACCAAGAAGCGCACCCGAGCTACCTACATTCCACAACATTACTGAATAATCTGTCCCATTTAGCAGGCTCAGAATAGATAAATCGACTGGAGTTGAACATCCAAACTTTTATCCACAAAATTCAGGGACCTGAGAGCACTAAACTTCAACGAATATCACTTATCCAAAATTTCTGTTGTGAGGTACGACAATCCAATAAAGATCACCTTGAATGAAGTAATGCATGTATAAAATTGAGGTATGAATGCTAACACATGGCGATTTAACTACCACCACCAACGCAGTGGGCTTCACTTATAAATTAAGTAATTCCGGGAAACCGTCATGGTCAAAATGTTGATGATCGCACACAGAGTTTCGACCAACAGGTGTCGCTTTTCCAAGGATCAACTGATTGAGCTTGGGGTACTACAGATACTTGGTGTCCAAACCGGTTAGTACTGTTATCATGGCTTCCAAGAACCCCGAAATAGTCCAAAATCTTTAGCCTCTTACGGGCTTCTTCCGCAGACGGCCTATGAAAAGGTTTTCAGAGGAATTTTCGCCATGTACAACAGGGGATTAGGTAGATTATGAATAACGTCGTCTTGAACTTTGAGTGAATATGTTGAAGTAAAATGTTGGTTTGGTTGGCATCGTGCACTGAAATGATAGTTAGTCTTCCGTCTTGAGCTTACGATGATCAGAGGTGAAATCTTCGTAGATGGTAGACCCATTTAAGGATACCGCAGGAGAAGCGAGCAGCGCACGTGTCAAAACACTGAATCGCTGGTTGCATCCTGCTATTCCAGTTAATCCGGCAGGATCCGTGGTAGCTCAGCCTGATGACCCAACGATACCGAACGTCTACCTAGCCAAAGTGAAGTCTCGCTTTGCCGAATTAAGCATTTTATTGGCTTGTTCTAACCCTAGGTGTGAAAACAACCCAAATTGTACGGCATCCATCCAAGACAGGTTAAAAAGGATGGACTGCGTTGACTATCGTTCAACAATGACTGACAGTTGAGTCTAAAAGATGACGAAACTTGACCACTGGTAAGTTCAGGAGATGTTTTAGTAACCTGTAATTAGATAAGATGGCTATTTGACACTAATGCTGTTTTGGCAGTCCATTCAGGGTGTGTCCAATCGCGGTTCGCAGCCGGTTGGCCTATCACTTTTGGCAAATGGATTTAACGCAGTCCAGTATCCAGTTCGAAGCTACCTCACGCGTAACAGGTTAGATTAATATATCAAGATTAGTGTGCCCAGGAAAAATGTGCCCCCAGGTACTAATGGAGCGAGGCACATTCAGAAAGTGCTTGTGGTTCTGGAATCTCTTTGTGCGCGAATATCTTTGTGCGCAACATTCATCACGAAAACAAGGTGCTTTGTCATTCCGTAGCTTACTGAGGCCACGAAGATTCGCTCCTGTCTGATAAGTAAATTGTAGCAATATCCCTTTGGTTGCACATAAACAACTGGTTCGTTGCGTAGACAATGACAGAGTGCTGAGACTCATACAGTTAACGACCGACGAAGTGCACTGTTGACTAATCACGTAGTAGCATCACTTGAAAACCTCGCTTTTGTGAAGGAAAATGAGAGACTTCATACTTATTTCATACTTCAGACTTAACTTATGTGGGCACTCTGGTGACAAGGGCACTCTTAGAATGATGGTGAAACTTTTATCTAGGTACCCTCCTGAAATCCTTTTAGACACCGTACAGTATATCCTGAGCTCTTTCACACAACATTATAGATACTCTGA
Organism: Opisthorchis viverrini; assembly: GCF_000715545.1. Classification (NCBI taxonomy): domain Eukaryota; kingdom Metazoa; phylum Platyhelminthes; class Trematoda; order Opisthorchiida; family Opisthorchiidae; genus Opisthorchis; species Opisthorchis viverrini. The sequence continues at coordinate 3,261,728 of NW_008751675.1, forward strand.
ACGCAGACATACGTCTATATCAACTGACCATTGGTCCCGTCAACGTCACTTAGATAACTCTTGAGAAAGCATTCCAAATGCCTCCTTAAGACTCTCCTTCTATCGATATCCACACATCTTATTTGGATAGTTTCTAGTACTCCTCGAGAGTAGTATGCTGTTGAAAATAAACGTCATTGGTTGGACTCATCTTCCGTTTTCCGTGGATTCAAGTGATGTTGAGATGGGTGCTTACACGCTAAGATCAGCAACAGGCGTTAGTACCATTGGCTACCGGACGCATTGCTTGTAGAGAAAAAGGCTCAAACAGCGTTGATTCCCAAATATCTACCGAACACAAGTAATGTATTCTCATACTTGACACAGGAATGCATGAAACGACATGTGTTTCAACTGACGCGATCCATAGTCATCCAACACTCGTGATTTGTATGTCAGTTAACAAGATGGAAGATGGACCTCTGTGACATAAAAACCAAAAGGGGAAAAATTTCTAAAGTCTCCAGACTTTAACTCTGAAATTTTCGTAGTTAATAAAAGCCACCCAACTTTAAAGTGTGACTTGTTTTACACAACATACAGCAAGCTTTCCCATCCCGGAGAAACCCATGCAAAATTTCCTGTGTAGGAATGCATTGTTCAAACAGGTACAAGTCCCAAAACATATTTACCTCACCGACCGCGTATAGTGTTTTGTTCTACTGTAGTAACTCCAACACTCACTCCCAGTGTAAGCGCACTACCCATACAGAAGTACCCTTCATGACCGGTGCAAGATAAATCGCTACGTGTTATCGCGCAAATGCTCCCACCCTCTCCATTCGCAATTCACCTTAAATCATCTGCGTTTTATGTCATTTGTAGGACTGCTAAATGTGCCTTCAGCCTCTTGAAAATAGTGCGTGAGATTAGCGGACAGTACTCTTTTTGCTCTTGCCTGCATGCAGATAGTTTAACGTTAAGATAAAATTCATCATCACTCGAGCGGGTTCCAGTGAATCACGCCTCAACAAGGCGGTTTTTCGGCCTCGGTCACTGATGATTCTGTGGGAATGCTCACACAGAACCGCCTTTTAATTTGCGCGGTGAAGGCATTTGGATTCTAGCTTGTCACTGGTCTGGATGCGTGAGGAGCAAATGCGTCGAGCGTCACATCAAAAATGCAAAAGTTGTCATCTAATTGAATTTGCGAGTGGTAGTTCTAACTAAGCCAAGGCATTCGGGGAAAAAGAGTTTAAAACGAGTCACTGTAACAGGGAGCTTTTTACTTTCCACTTTTGCGAAGTTACATAGTTTTTCTCTCCCATGTTCCATCGTTGAGCTCTCAGACTTTTCAGAGGATATCATAAGACGACGAAGATCACTCACGCTTTATCTCTTGTACATACAGTCGGAAAGTTCTGATCGGTCCACCGTAGTCCGGGAGAAGACCGCCCTTTTCAGAGCAATGTCAACCTAGATGGCTTCCTATGCCTGCTTGGGATGAAGGTGTATCTAGTACACCTCGGTTCAGGTTTTTGACGGTGTTCCATCAAACAACGTGGTTCGATAACACTTAAGTGAGCTTCTGTAATATGAAATTTATGGGTAGGTAATTTCTGTCGCCAGTAGCTGTGTAATGGATGGCGATCTAAGGCGTATCCGCTCAGACCACTGCAAACATGGTATTGTAGGCGTCAAAACCAGTTATTTTTTTAAATAACTGTACAAAATTCCTCTTCAAAGAGCTAAGGTACTAAAAACGTTAACCTGAAGTATAAAAATGCCGTCTCCTTGAAAGCACGTCCTCTTTGAGGCACTCTTTTTTTGGGGATCAGTACACATATTATCTAATTCCAGTGTGTCTCAGATTGGTTTTATGCTATCACCTGCTTCCTCTGTGCTTCTCACGGTATCAGAAACCATCGTTGTATCATGCACTAGGTATTACTTAGTAAGAATACATTAGAGACGGACGCGTAGCCAACCAATATATGAGTGATTTTTATACAATACTGAGTACACGAAACGTAAATTTGTTGTCGAAGCAAATATGGGGCGTTTCTAGAAAGTTCTTGGATGAAAAAAACATGCAACCATTCTGCCATCCCGGTTACTTTTATTCACCTAACCATGACAAGATTATGGAGACGTAATACACCATGTATAAGGTTGCTAAAAATTCGTCGACAACCCACGACCGGTTTCGCTTTTCTTAGGAACCTAGCTGAATTTCACGTTTATGATGTCAAATGAAACATGAGGTAGCCTGGTGCAGCACATTCAGTTGCTTAAAACGCGATAAACTTGAGATTCAGTTGAGTTCCAGGTGAGCCAAATTTGTTTGCAAATGCAATAATAAAATTATGGATATGCTGAAACTTTACTCATTTAAAGCCATCAGTGTTATGAGTAATCTCCTTCAAGAAATTACAAAGCGATATCTCTAAAGCACGATGTGGTCTTTGTGCAGCACTCTTAGTTGAATACGTCTATATCAACTGACCAATGGTCCCGTCAACGTCACTTAGATAACTCTTGAGAAAGCATTCCAAATGCCTCCTTAAGACTCTCCTTCTATCGATATCCACACATCTTATTTGGATAGTTTCTAGTACTCCTCGAGAGTAGTATGCTGTTGAAAATAAACGTCACTGGTTGGACTCATCTTCCGTTTTCTGTGGATTCAAGTGATGTTGAGATGGGTGCTTACACGCTAAGATCAGCAACAGGCGTTAGTACCATTGGCTACCGGACGCATTGCTTGTAGAGAAAAAGGCTCAAACAGCGTTGATTCCCAAATATCTACCGAACACAAGTAATGTATTCTCATACTTGACACAGGAATGCATGAAACGACATGTGTTTCAACTGACGAGATCCATAGTCATGCGACACTCGTGATTTGTATGTCAGTTAACAAGATGGAAGATGGACCTCTGTGACATAAAAACCAAAAGCGGAAAATTTCTAAAGTCTCCAGACTTTAACTCTGAAATTTTCGTAGTTAATAAAAGCCACCCAACTTTAAAGTGTGACTTGTTTTACGCAACATACAGCAAGCTTTCCCATCCTGGAGAAACCCATGCAAAATTTCCTGTGTAGGAATGCATTGTTCAAACAGGTACAAGTCCCAAAACATATTTACCTCACCGACCGCGTATAGTGTTTTGTTCTACTGTAGTAACTCCAACACTCACTCCCAGTGTAAGCGCACTATCCATACAGAAGTACCCTTCATGACCGGTGCAAGATAAATCGCTACGTGTTATCGCGCAAATGCTCCCACCCTCTCCATTCGCAATTTACCTTAAATCATCTGCGTTTTATGTCATTTGTAGGACTGCTAAATGTGCCTTCAGCCTCTTGAAAATAGTGCGTGACATTAGCGGACAGTACTCTTTTTGCTCTTGCCTGCATGCAGATAGTTTAACGTTAAGATAAAATTCATCATCACTCGAGCGGGTTCCAGTGAATCACGCCTCAACAAGGCGGTTTTTCGGCCTCGGTCACTGATGATTCTGTGGGAATGCTCACACAGAACCGCCTTTTAATTTGCGCGGTGAAGGCATTTGGATTCTAGCTTGTCACTGGTCTGGATGCGTGAGGAGCAAATGCGTCGAGCGTCACATCAAAAATGCAAAAGTTGTCATCTAATTGAATTTGCGAGTGATAGTTCTAACTAAGCCAAGGCATTCAGGGAAAAAGAATTTAAAACGAGTCACTGTAACAGGGAGCTATTTACTTTCCACTTTTGCGAAGTTACATAGTTTTTCTCTCCCATGTTCCATCGTTGAGCTCTCAGACTTTTCAGAGGATATCATAAGACGACGAAGATCACTCACGCTTTATCTCTTGTACATACAGTCGGAAAGTTCTGATCGGTCCACCGTAGTCCGGGAGAAGACCGCCCTTTTCAGAGCAATGTCAACCTAGATGGCTTCCTATGCCTGCTTGGGATGAAGGTGTATCTAATACACCTCGGTTCAGGTTTTTGACGGTGTTCCATCAAACAACGTGGTTCGATAACACTTAAGTGAGCTTCTGTAATATGAAATTTATGGGTAGGTAATTTCTGTCGCCAGTAGCTGTGTAATGGATGGCGATCTAAGGCGTATCCGCTCAGACCACTGCAAACATGGTATTGTAGGCGTCAAAACCAGTTATTTTTTTAAATAACTGTACAAAATTCCTCTTCAAAGAGCTAAGGTACTAAAAACGTTAACCTGAAGTATAAAAATGCCGTCTCCTTGAAAGCACGTCCTCTTTGAGGCACTCTTTTTTTGGGGATCAGTACACATATTATCTAATTCCAGTGTGTCTCAGATTGGTTTTATGCTATCACCTGCTTCCTCTGTGCTTCTCACGGTATCAGAAACCATCGTTGTATCATGCACTAGGTATTACTTAGTAAGAATACATTAGAGACGGACGCGTAGCCAACCATATATGAGTAGATTTTTATACAATACTGAGTACACGAAACGTAAATTTGTTGTCGAAGCAAATATGGGGCGTTTCTAGAAAGTTCTTGGATGAAAAAAATATGCAACCATTCTGCCATCCCGGTTACTTTTATTCACCTAACCATGACAAGATTATGGAGACGTAATACACCATGTATAAGGTTGCTAAAAATTCGTCGACAACCCACGACCGGTTTCGCTTTTCTTAGGAACCTAGCTGAATTTCACGTTTATGATGTCAAATGAAACATGAGGTAGCCTGGTGCAGCACATTCACTTGCTTAAAACGCGATAAACTTGAGATTCAGTTGAGTTCCAGGTGAGCCAAATTTGTTTGCAAATGCAATAATAAAATTATGGATATGCTGAAACTTTACTCATTTAAAGCCATCAGTGTTATGAGTAATCTCCTTCAAGAAATTACAAAGCGATATCTCTAAGCGAAAGACTTGAGATTCAGTTGAGTTCCAGGTGAACCACATTTGTTTGCAAATGAGTGTGTTTCGATAATAAACTTATGGATATGCTGAGACTTTACTCCGTTAAAGCCAACAGTGTTATGAGTAATTTCCTTCAAGAAATTACAAAGCGATATCTCTAAAGCATGAGGCGATCTTTGTGCAGCATCTTTAGTTAAGAATATCTCAGCTTGAAATGAGACGATGGTCCCTTGAAAATCAACAAATTGGTGCGCGAGTGTGTTTAGTGAATTTCTTGTGACTTGTACTTAAAGATTGAGGGAAGCCCTGAGATTACTCCTACCTGACGAGCTCTAGGTAAGGTGAAAGCGGTCAAGAGCTATCGGGGAGTTTTCAGCAACCTTATATGTTGCTTTTCTTCAAGAAAATGTCGCAACAAATTTACCGGCCAAAGTCAGTCAACTATTACCAACTGCCTGTACAGGAACCCCAAAAACTCGAGCAGCCGATTCTGAATGTGTGAACCACTAGGCTAACACTGTACAANCCTGGTGCAGCACATTCACTTGCTTAAAACGCGATAAACTTGAGATTCAGTTGAGTTCCAGGTGAGCCAAATTTGTTTGCAAATGCAATAATAAAATTATGGATATGCTGAAACTTTACTCATTTAAAGCCATCAGTGTTATGAGTAATCTCCTTCAAGAAATTACAAAGCGATATCTCTAAAGCACGATGTGGTCTTTGTGCAGCACTCTTAGTTGAAGAATACCTCAGCTTGAAATGAGACGATGGTCCCTTGAAAATCAACAAATTGGTGCGCGAGTGTGTTTAGTGAATTTCTTGTGACTTGTACTTAAAGATTGAGGGAAGCCCTGAGATTACTCCTACCTGACGAGCTCTAGGTAAGGTGAAAGCGGTCAAGAGCTATCGGGGAGTTTTCAGCAACCTTATATGTTGCTTTTCTTCAAGAAAATATATTCGTAACTGCTATATCTGTTGATTCGTCAATCTGTGGTATCTACTGCTGACCCGTTCCAGTGCCTAATGTCGGAGAGAAAAGACTCACAGAAGGGAACGCAACAGCTGTATTCCGAACAAGCGAGTGAGTGAGAGTGCAAAAGTTACAACGGCCCAACGCTATTTAAAGGGGACTTCCTGACATTGATCCAGGCTGTCTGATAGGCGTTAGTGATCACCCATCAACATCGATCGTGCCTCTGTGAAAAGCCTGAACGCTGATCACATTCGGTCGTGCTTCTGTGGCCGCAAGAACACTCATCAGGTCTTGCTGAATTGATTGAATGATTGATTGGCCTAGGTGCTTGCCGGCTTTCCAGTTGAGTTTTTGGTGGGGCAGTAGGTTCCGGGCGTTCTGAGTTGCTTTCAGGAATCTGACCTTTCTGATAGTAACAATTTTAACGGCTAAATTCAGTCAACCATTACCAATTGTCTGTACAGTCTGTACTGGAACTCCAAAAACTCGAGCAGCAGATTCTGAATGTGTGAACCACTAGGCTAACACTGTACAAACTAGAACAAACAACTGCAATTACAGCTCGTTGTGCTTCATAGTCTCTTGTATGGGTGGAGATCAAGATGGCTGCAAAAACGTACTACTAACCCTTAAGTGTCTGATGTGGAAGGGCATATGTAACAGCTCGACTAATTAGCACGCAGCTTTTTACCCACTGTCTGAAAGACCTGAAATAAATATTCCCTCATACATCTTTCCGGTGCGCCATTTTTTGCATCAGGCCTTCTGTAGCAAGCCCGGCGGTCGTTGACACTTACAGCGCCCCCCTCCTGGACCAGCGCCATCATTATAGTAGCGCACACTTTAGTCGCCTCGTTAGCTGTGCAACGGAGATATCTGACAATTCACGGACAGCACACATGCCGAGTAACCACGTGGTGTGCATAGTCTAAATGGATAGGTGAAGTTGGAATATCCAGAAAAAAGATAGAAATTAGCACGGAATTAGAGTCATCCGACACCTTTTTCCTGTCGGTTGGGCTAGTTCTCCCCTGCCCAACTGTTCTAATTAGCCCCAAATTAGTTATCCTGCTGCTCACAGTGGGGTATGAATTAAGGAACTCGGTGCATAAGTGAACGTGCCTAGGTCTCTCTGACCAGTTGCCCCGTTTCTGTGCACTGGTTTACAGCGCAGTCAGATCCACTGCTAAGTTAACTACTCTAAATGACCACACGAATATCACGAAGAAGGAGATTCTTGTGATCCTGGTCGCTCATGTATTAAACTACTATTTTTGGCTGCTTGCGCTACTAAGGACTTACTCGATTAGATGATATCATGATTTGCTCAGGTTGGAAAGATTTTGGGTCAAGCAACCTGATCCATCAAAAGCGTATCCAAGGTTTCCAGACCGAACGCTGGTATTAGTAAAGACGATAAAATTTGGCGATAACTCTACCCCGAGCCTAGTTCTGGTTATTTGGGACAGCAAATTCGTTGCTGCTTTTACTCTAGGGGGAAGTAAGTCAAACAACGCTGGATGCCATTCAAGCCGACAGAGAATAGGCTTTAGTATGAACAGTGGTTGCCGGGTAGGTAAGCAATAAAGAACTCAGGAGGGTGTAATTCAGTTGATACTAATAACCAAATAATGAAATGTGGTATCGAAGCAAGACAATTTACTTGAGTTGCTATCCCACTTGGATGACCAATTAGAAGGCCACCACGTACTTTAAGCATCGGACTGACGACTGTGATTGCATCAATAGTCTGAGTAGCGGCTTCCGTTCTCACTTGAACAAGACGGTAATTACGAAATGAAACGGCAAATGCAACGCACACCAGACAACGTCACGCTATCCTGAGTGTCCGATAACCGAGCAAGAAATGCACATTTTCAACACGCTTTAAAGAAGGATAATTCACGATCTCCTCTCTCTGTCTGGGGAGTACTGACAAACGGATAGTTTTGGTAAGAATTCTCCTGAAACAACTGCTTCTAGAACGAACATCTAACATGACTCCTCGGAGAGAAAAGTGCTTTGAATTGTAGAAGAAGCAAACGATTTCAAAGGTTTTAACACAGATAGGATAACCTAAATTTGTAAATGTCGTTTCACTTTCACTTGAGAATAAAGCGGAAAGAAATAACACTGATAGTCTCCTTGGTGAACCAAAGTAATTAAAAAATTAAAAATTACTTTATGAGCTATAAACGGCATACCATAGACACATTTATTCCAGCCGCTAAAGGTTCGACAACCGGGAATAGGGAAAGTAGGACATACAGCCAAGCCTTGGAGGCAGTGACATGTTCAATTTGTTCGGTAACTGCGCAAATACGTATTGATGGCGATAACTTTGAAGCAGGAGCGCCACTGACAGTGCAATTGGGCCATTTCTGTCAGTGTCAGTCCCCGGATGCGGCAGCTGTCAAACGATCCGAGCATATTGGTTAGTGTTTTCATACTTCGTTGCCAGGTTATACAATGTTAACTTCTGGGTCGTTCCCACTCAGCATGCGGCTGGGTGAAAAGAGCTCTGCGAGGCAGATGGTCCTCTGGCATGCGGAGTACGTGTCCTAACGAGCATAATCTATGAAGCGTGAGTAAGTCGTATATCGCGGAGCACTTTCTTCTTCCTAAGACCATCGCAGCGTTGCCAATTGGATGTTCCCGTCTCACCTGACCAATGCTTCGGAGACACCGATTGTCAAACAGTCACATATTTTGTAGGTCCTCTGCGCGTAGGGACCAGGTCTGTGATCCACAAAGTAGTATGGCACCTCCGAGAGATGGCACAAGTGGTTAGAGCGCGAATTTACTGACCGGCAGGTTCAAACCAGACCTCTGCCTCTCGATTTCCCCTGTCTAGGTTTAGGCAACCTTGCAGTATCCCAGCCCTCTGGCTTCCTTCGGGTAGCATGGCAGTTAGTCACCAAAAGGGTGTTACAGCTGAGCAATGGCACCGCCGAGTGCAAACTCTGTCTTTAACAGACAAGCTCATGTCAAATAGGTGCCATAGGTGTCGGAGGTTGGCAAAATCTGCCCTGGACTTCCCGATCCGAGATGTAATCTCGTCTCCAGCTCGTGCATCGGAACTCATACAGCTACCCAGATAATTAAATTCATATACCACATCGATTGGCTCGTCTGCAGGCATCAAGTTCGGATTTGATTCCGCGTATTCTGGAAGCAGCAGTTTAAACTTTGTAGGTGTAAAGCGCATGCCGAACCGTCCAGCAGAGTAACTTTGGTTATTTAAAATGGTTTGCATTTTTAGAGGCTTTGAACCAAGGAGAGAAATATCGTCCGCGTACTCACTGTCTTTGAGGGAATGTCCCGGGAACGTTTCGACTATCGGGGTGTCAGAGGCAGATAGATAAATTTTAAGGAGCATCTGAACAACAGATTTGAAGATGAAAGGTGTGAAGGGGCATTCTTGTCTTACACTAGTGGATGTGAATTCATTCGAAAGCTTGCCGTTCACAGGGGTTCGCATACAGAGCCCTCATATTGGATATAAATTAAGAAGGGACACCTGTGGTCACCAGACACCGCTAAGTTTTCTGATGATTGGCAAAATAAACACTAGAATCCATATCGAGAAAAACGACTGACGTGGGACGTCTGAAGGAGTTGCTCTGTTCAAGAAACTAGCTGAAGGTTAGTATATGGTCGACGCGTTCTTGGCCCAGCAAAAACAGCTTGATTCTTGTGAATCTATCTTCCAGGATAATCGACCAACCTGGGCAAAATAAGGCCGGAGAGCACACAGACCAGACCG
>NW_008751675.1:3274123-3288460 GCF_000715545.1 Opisthorchis viverrini
CGATTAGATGATATCATGATTTGCTCAGGTTGGAAAGATTTTGGGTCAAGCAACCTGATCCATCAAAAGCGTATCCAAGGTTTCCAGACCGAACGCTGGTATTAGTAAAGACGATAAAATTTGGCGATAACTCTACCCCGAGCCTAGTTCTGGTTATTTGGGACAGCAAATTCGTTGCTGCTTTTACTCTAGGGGGAAGTAAGTCAAACAACGCTGGATGCCATTCAAGCCGACAGAGAATAGGCTTTAGTATGAACAGTGGTTGCCGGGTAGGTAAGCAATAAAGAACTCAGGAGGGTGTAATTCAGTTGACACTAATAACCAAATAATGAAATGTGGTATCGAAGCAAGACAGTTTACTTGAGTTGCTATCCCACTTGGATGACCAATTAGAAGGCCACCACGTACTTTAAGCATCGGACTGACGACTGTGATTGCATCAATAGTCTGAGTAGCGGCTTCCGTTCTCACTTGAACAAGACGGTAATTACGAAATGAAACGGCAAATGCAACGCACACCAGACAACGTCACGCTATCCTGAGTGTCCGATAACCGAGCAAGAAATGCACATTTTCAACACGCTTTAAAGAAGGATAATTCACGATCTCCTCTCTCTGTCTGGGGAGTACTGACAAACGGATAGTTTTGGTAAGAATTCTCCTGAAACAACTGCTTCTAGAACGAACATCTAACATGACTCCTCGGAGAGAAAAGTGCTTTGAATTGTAGAAGAAGCAAACGATTTCAAAGGTTTTAACACAGATAGGATAACCTAAATTTGTAAATGTCGTTTCACTTTCACTTGAGAATAAAGCGGAAAGAAATAACACTGATAGTCTCCTTGGTGAACCAAAGTAATTAAAAAATTAAAAATTACTTTATGAGCTATAAACGGCATACCATAGACACATTTATTCCAGCCGCTAAAGGTTCGACAACCGGGAATAGGGAAAGTAGGACATACAGCCAAGCCTTGGAGGCAGTGACATGTTCAATTTGTTCGGTAACTGCGCAAATACGTATTGATGGCGATAACTTTGAAGCAGGAGCGCCACTGACAGTGCAATTGGGCCATTTCTGTCAGTGTCAGTCCCCGGATGCGGCAGCTGTCAAACGATCCGAGCATATTGGTTAGTGTTTTCATACTTCGTTGCCAGGCTGGGTCGTTCCCACTCAGCATGCGGCTGGGTGAAAAGAGCTCTGCGAGGCAGATGGTCCTCTGGCATGCGGAGTACGTGTCCTAACGAGCATAATCTATGAAGCGTGAGTAAGTCGTATATCGCGGAGCACTCTTCCCTTCCTAAGACCATCGCAGCGTTGCCAATTGGATGTTCCCGTCTCACCTGACCAATGCTTCGGAGACACCGATTGTCAAAACATATTTTGTTTTGTAGGTCCTCTGCGCGTAGGGACCAGGTCTGTGATCCACAAAGTAGTATGGCACCTCCGAGAGATGGCACAAGTGGTTAGAGCGCGAATTTACTGACCGGCAGGTTCAAACCAGACCTCTGCCTCTCGATTTCCCCTGTCTAGGTTTAGGCAACCTTGCAGTATCCCAGCCCTCTGGCTTCCTTCGGGTAGCATGGCAGTTAGTCACCAAAAGGGTGTTACAGCTGAGCAATGGCACCGCCGAGTGCAAACTCTGTCTTTAACAGACAAGCTCATGTCAAATAGGTGCCATAGGTGTCGGAGGTTGGCAAAATCTGCCCTGGACTTCCCGATCCGAGATGTAATCTCGTCTCCAGCTCGTGCATCGGAACTCATACAGCTACCCAGATAATTAAATTCATATACCACATCGATTGGCTCGTCTGCAGGCATCAAGTTCGGATTTGATTCCGCGTATTCTGGAAGCAGCAGTTTAAACTTTGTAGGTGTAAAGCGCATGCCGAACCGTCCAGCAGAGTAACTTTGGTTATTTAAAATGGTTTGCATTTTTAGAGGCTTTGAACCAAGGAGAGAAATATCGTCCGCGTACTCACTGTCTTTGAGGGAATGTCCCGGGAACGTTTCGACTCTCGGGGTGTCAGAGGCAGATAGATAAATTTTAAGGAGCATCTGAACAACAGATTTGAAGATGAAAGGTGTGAAGGGGCATTCTTGTCTTACACTAGTGGATGTGAATTCATTCGAAAGCTTGCCGTTCACAGGGGTTCGCATACAGAGCCCTCATATTGGATATAAATTAAGAAGGGACACCTGTGGTCACCAGACACCGCTAAGTTTTCTGATGATTGGCAAAATAAACACTAGAATCCATATCGAGAAAAACGACTGACGTGGGACGTCTGAAGGAGTTGCTCTGTTCAAGAAACTAGCTGAAGGTTAGTATATGGTCGACGCGTTCTTGGCCCAGCAAAAACAGCTTGATTCTTGTGAATCTATCTTCCAGGATAATCGACCAACCTGGGCAAAATAAGGCCGGAGAGCACACAGACCAGACCGATGCCACGATAGTTTTCGCATGACGTTGTTACGCAATTGGTGAAAACTTGAATGACGGTCTAGTGCTTCATTCGACTGGTATTCTGTTTCCGTTTGAACTCTTTTGCTACATGTTTGTCAAACTGTTCACCAGGATCTGATCACCTTTTTTGAAGAGTTCGGAGTACAAACCATCCCGGCCAAGTGGCTCGTCCCGTTGGAGGATTGATATCACATGCTGAATTTCCGTTGTTGATGGTGGGTTGGTGTCGACGTTCCATTAAGGTCCACTGGGCTCTCCAAAAGCCAGTCGGAATAGAAGAGAGGTGTTTGGGGTTTTTCTTGTGCACAATGTTTCTCGAACTGACGTATATATTATCAGGCGAACTCTGCTTCATGATAGCTTTTGATTTTCCTATAAAACACTAGCTCAGCGCATCCCGTGTCCGGTAGGACTCTTCGAATAATTTATGGAAGCTGATAATAAGCAACTTCTCTCACAGTTTTTAGTAAATGTACGTAAAGCGAGCATGTAACGTGGAATGAAGGGCAAAGTAAAATGTCAGGAGGTACAGAATGTTTTGTCATTATCCCATCTAAATGTTGGTCAATGATAACGGAACCACATAGCACCGGTCGCGGAACCACTCGCTGTGCGAATGGTTCGGTCGGTACACTATGAAGAAGACGATGAATTTTCTCGTTTAGTAAACAATAAAAGCAGGTATTTGCATCATATGAGCTTCGGTCGTAAGGATCTCGGCTAATTCGGAACACTCCATAGAGGAAGTGGTTTGTGGTAAACGTGGCCCGAATAGCCTTAAAAATAAGATGGGAGGTTTTATAAACTCGCTCTGAAGCCCATGTGGAATTTTGTCTTAATTTCCAATGGAGACTTTACACCCCTGAGTAAATGCACTCTCAATGAGGGGATTTAACAGCAGGTGGTAGCCGACGAAGAACGATGTCATACACTCTGAATGCAATGAACCTCACTCCGAAAGCAACGCTCTGAGTAAAAGTGTACTACAATAGCCCTAGATTCTAACTCCACTTGCTCAGATTCTATCGCTCAAAGTAAACGTAAAAATACGGTTGTTAGAACTGGTATCCGGTGTCGAAATGCTTCGCACTTTATCTGTGCAGAAATGTCTGACTTTATGAACAGACTCTGTCTTCAAAATCAACGGGACATTAATGTTAAGTGGTTAGCCGTCCAAAACAGAATTAAGATATCACGTGCGAGGATGCACAGTCATAAAAGTTCGCTAAAGCTACTGGTCAGCCTTTCATTGTCTGATCTAACACAGGCTTTGATATATTATTCCGCTGAAATTGCAAATCACGTCAGTTTTTCCCTATTTCTTGACTGGAAGTCAACCATTTTGTTGCGCATCAAATCTCTTGTACATCCTCTCCATCTTTCAAACTCGCCCCTTACCCGAAATCACTGTTTTTTATTCTACTTCATAGAATCTTTGCGTACCCATAATCCCTCACGAACTTTTGACCCTTGACCTGGTAAACCATCTTTCGCAAACTTCTTGGCGCACGTTTTCAACCTCTTGCATTACCATGTGCTTTGAGAAAATATGTGTCACAAAATCATACAAATGTTCTGTCTTCTGACGGCATTTTAAATCAACCTTTAAGGCTTTCTTTGGACTTGTGTCGATCCGTGCAACAAGTTAGGCAGAAATTATAACAATTTGAGGTTTATATTTCCTGCATATACGTATTCTTGTACAAGCATTTCGTCGATAGATTTCAAAACTTCGCGAATTCGCGTGCCGATTAATTGAGTCTTCCGGAATACTTTAGGTACCCCAAAGTACTCATCCCTATTATCAGCGATAAATTTGTAATGGTATTCATATAAAACCCAACAGCAATCTGTTTCGGTGCAAACAGAAAGGAAGCATTGATATTAAGTGGCGGTAAGTCAACAGACAAAAGTTTAAGCACACTTGCGCCACCTACCTATGGGGATAGCAGCTAAACCGGCCGACGAAATGCATCATCGTGTCAGTATAAACTTTTGATGCCTCTATAATCTGCAGTATTACAAGTTTTAAGTGACAAACTCCTCAAACTTCAAATTACCTCGATCACCAGAATGTACCTCTTACGAAAATTATGAGTTGTATGATTTTGTAATAACTTATAAAGTTACAAAGTCAGGAGATATGAAGTAGTTCCAACGGTGATTTTTCTGTCCAACTTATAGTGAACTTAAATGGCGACTGTTTGATATTTTACCGGCTTCTTCTCATTGAAATGTTGCTCCTCGTAACTCCCTCTCGTTAAGAAGCACCCGGAATGCATAAATTGCTGGACGAGCTGGATTTAGCCGTTGGTTTTTCATTACAAGTTCCCATTTTTTCACTACTCAACCGTAACTTACTCCAACGGATCCACTCGACTCTGGCACAAAAGATCCTTGAACTAATTCTCGGCGGAATGGCAACATGACAGCTTCTGTATTTTTTTATGAATGCCATCATCCCTCCTCAAGTTCATTCGTTTGACGTGGCCTTTGATATGGATAATTATTTATGAATTAAGGTAATTATTTGTTAGCAGATTTTGATTTGTCCTCATGTTTCTGGTATCAAAATTTTGGTCGAGAAATCGATGTCATCTATATGTCAAAATATTCTCCAAAAAGTTCAGCTTGTTTCTCTTAAAATGGATTCAGCTGATGATTTAATAGATGGCTTGTGGTGAGCGGTGCTAAATTTCACAGCATCATTTTCCCTTGTGTTAGGGCAAGATGAACCGACCTGGTGCAAATCTACTTCACTGGATTCTCTAGGGGTACACTCATTTGCAAATCAATTTGGTCTTCACGAGAAGCTCAACTGAATCTCTCGTTTATGATATTGTACAACTGAATGTGCTGCACACAGGCCGCCTAGTGATTCAGTTGGCATGATATTCGAGATATCGCAGTATATTTTCATAAAGGAAACTACTCACCAGGTTGCCGAAAACTCTTTGAAAGCCCACGACCGGTTTCGCCCTTCTTGGGGCTCATCAGGCAGACACAGTCCCCTGATTTGCAAATGAGTGTATTTCTCGAAAATAGTCCAATTTGGGATCAAGTAGAACACAAGGTCGACGGAAACTCAGGGACTGCGCCTGCCTAATGAGCCCTAAGAAGGGCGAAACCAGTCGTGGACTGTCGAGGAGTTTTCAGCAACCTTGTGAGTAGCTTACTTCACTGGATGTTTTTCTCTGAACTGTGTTGTTTATAGCAACCTCTGGGACCGTTCTACCAAGAACCCAAAATCTTGCTGTTCAGTTGACTTTTCTCAGTTCTTCAGTTCATAAGTTCACTTCTGGTCCATTTTATACAGTTTCGATACTTAATTCGATTGATTGTTCGGTTTGTAAACCCAGGAAAACGCACTAAAGTGACCCTTGGAAAGAACTTCCTCAACCAAACTTCTTGTGAGTGGGATGATTCAGCTTGTCCAGGATCACTTTGAACGCGAGTTGGGAAAAGTATACATAATTGCGCCACAATGGGTGACGGGTATCCCAGTGAGCTGGTGAACACTCTACTTCCTTTTGGAATCTGTCATTGCGGATTCAAACAATGAGGCTGAGTGGTTGGGCAGAATGAGGCAATTTACTATAACATGAGGTGGGCTTAAAACTCCTATCACTGCAGCTCCTAGTAAGAAAGCTGAATCAAACTAGTAAATATACACTCATTTGCAAACTAATTTGGTTTTCTGAGAGACTCGCAAATGAGTGTATATTTGCTAATTTCGTGCAATTTGGTTTCAAGTAGAACATAAGGTTGACGGAAACACGGGGACTGAGCCTACCTGATGAGCCCCAAAAAGAGCGAAACCGGTCGTGGGCTGTCGACGGATTTTCAACAACCTTATGAGTAGTACATTACAAAGCTAATTAAGACTGGTTTTTTTGCAGCTGTAGCTGTTCACCATTACAGATGCTTTTGAAATCTTAACAGACATTTTTTTGTGAATTCTGTAGGTATCAACAAACCGGAACGTTATCCACGACACAGATCATTTCCCTCAGAATCCGCTTCCTGGAATCACGATTCAGTTCTTTCTGACGATGATCAATCGGAACATTACAGTACCCTTCATTCTGATGATTTTGTTTCGAACAGGAGCGGGAAACTTTATGTTACCGAAGAGAGCTCCCATCTGGCCACGGTTAAGTCACCAGACATGAAAAGGCCCCGACGTGGAACAATGACGGATGATGTGGTTCATGCAGAAACTACCTTGAACTCCAAAAGACACCGAAACGAAGAGGCCAAGACATTTTTATGTAAAAAGAGGGAACCGGACAAAGGATTTTCCCACACATCCTCTGATACGGCTTCATATAATGAAGAACTCGGTGACAAAAAAAATCCAGTGCAATATCACCCATACTTTCAATCCAATGAGAGACAGTTTATTGCGGACCAGCATGAGGATAGAAGTGAAACAGAGAGCCAAAGCAATGAAAGTTTGGGAGACAGTGATCCCGAAAATACAGATAACAAATTTAACACCGGCCAGAGCCAAAATGCGAAACCTCGACGAGCCAGAACCGCATTTACCTACGAACAGCTTGTAACCCTAGAGAACAAGTTCAAAACAACACGATATTTGTCCGTTTGCGAGAGACTGAACCTGGCTTTGGCCTTGAACCTGACTGAAACCCAGGTAAAAATTTGGTTCCAGAACCGAAGAACCAAATGGAAGAAACAGAATCCGGGAAAAGACGTAAATGTGCCCAGTTTGAATACATTTTCCTCAAAACTGTTCATCCCGCCAATGTCTTATCTGCCTAGACAATCATCCCCATCTCCTCTGGGCCTAGGTTCACACATTTTCCATCGTCCAGGCTATTATTATTCCGATTACGGCGATGGACAACGGAAGGAGACGGGTCCCTACACTGGCTCTCCAGCAATGCTTTCAAGTCCATTTCGAACACCTGATAGGTTTTCAACAACTGGTAGACAGCCGCATACTGATAAGGACTCCAAACTTTTGGGCAAATATCCCACTGGCGACAGTAACTGCCCTGCGTTTTTGGAAAATTATCTAAAACTGTACATGAATTCAGTCAACAATGGTCTGACCCCTGCAGTTTCAACGGAACCCTCCGCGCTAGATTTACAAGGCACACAGCAGAATAAATGGAATGCCTTCAAACCCGATCCATTTGTTTTTCTTGCGCAACACAGTGAGCAATATTCAGACGATCAGATAAAACCGAATGGAGTGGAAACCAATGCAACCGAATCCAATGGATACGATTCGTGGAAAGCTGGTGTTGAAAATGTATGTTCGAAGCAGAAGATCAAAGGTCTGGCTGCCAATTCGACTCCACAACGTTGGGGACCTTTAGAAAATCTATTCAGCTCCACTTTAGCTCCAACTGAGGAGCTTCAAAACCTAATGGCATTCAGCAAATCGAGTATCATTCAAGAGCAGTCACACATTACTACCGAAGCGGATCCGATTCGTAACAATCACTCAGTCATGTTCGGATCGCTGGAGCAAATGGCCTTTCTCAAAAGTCTATCAGGCATTGGAATGGATACAATGGAATCGCGAGTGAAGCCACATGACCCTAGCAAACTACATCTAATGTCCGAACCCGCGAACATGCTTTGGAATGCAGCTGCAATAGCGGCTGCCACCGCCATGGCTAATGTGACCAATGGGACATCCTATCCACACCAAAGTTTGCCATCAACACTGACCTTAAGGACACAAAAGCAGTCGGAGTCGGAACCAGACGAGTGTTTTCCTGCATCTGAATCCGTGGGCAACAGTAATCAGAACGGACAAATTCATTCAACATCACACATAAATTCTTCCTCATATGTTTCCAAACATGTCACTTACCCACCGTCCAGCTCGCCAGCAAAAGCACGACGTGCGTCTTCAGAAACCACTTCATCCACCACGTCACCACAAACCATGCAATTATCTCAAGCTGGTCAGCAGACACCCCCAGATGATTGATAATACTCCAGGCCTTTCACACAAATGTCTTTTTACCGATTCACTTCCATCACACCGTTGTGTTTCCCTCATGCCAAAATGCCCTAGTTCCTTTGAAGAAAAAAACTGCAAACAGCGCTAAAAATTGAGTTGGAAACATTTTCCGCCTGACTCAAACTGGTGTTGTGTCGCGTTAACGGTGTTTAATCTGCGCTATCTTGCTTTGTATATATCAAACACAGAAATTCCAAAACAGATTTTCCATTCTTCGGAAAACTCCAATATTGTTTCCAAGTACTTTCAAGTGAGGCTCATCGGTCATGGGGCATCAGAGCCGTAGCACCAAAAACTGGGTGCATAGCGTACGGAATGAAATAAAACACCAATAGATAGATGCAGCCCAACCTAGGATGAAATATTTGATGAAGCGAGTGGTACGACAAAGGTCCTAATATCTAGGATGGAGTAAATAGGTGTAAACAGGAACTCGTGACGAAAGAAATGTATCGATTCATGAGGATATTGCTATGTACAGACAGGTGAAACGAGATATGAGGGTATCCTGCAATAAACAGAAATGGAAATTTTTACCGTCTTTTCTTCACAAGCGTAAGACACCGTCTTAGTAGTTTATTGCATTTCTAGCCCCTACAAGCCATCGTGTTCGTTCGTTTTCTCCGGAAGCGAACCGTATCCCATCCGATCACGACTGAATGAAGGTTTAACCAAGCAGTTTGGACCACATCGGTATCATTTTTTTGGAAACAGACTATCATGGGAACTCGGTTAACTACCTCGAGAAAAAGTTGAGAAAAGCGGTCAGGTAATGTTCTTTAGGACGCCAACGAGTCTCGTACTCAACGGCATCGCACTTGCATTGGTGTCGGCTGCTAGCTAACACACCTACACTAGCTGCAGGTATCAGCTTCAAACAGAAGATCGCCTTAGATAACTCACTGCTGGAACTCCAATAGTAAACCAAGTTGTTCAACTTTATTTTCACTTCGGTACACTACTATTACGCAACTGAGCATCCGAACTAATGCTAGGCTGTACAATATTAGACCAAAGCAGTTGAAAAATGTCTCTGGTAACGAGTCTGGTAGGTCGACGCATTCATGTTTCCATGCTTATGAAGGGCCAGTTAAAATGTCGGAGTTCGATTCGAACCATGGACCTTAGGCCAACTGAATTTCCACTGAAATAAGTTGCTTAGGATCTCACTAGACCCCTTGTTCGGAAACGTAGATAGCAAGGACAAAATAACCGGAATCGTTGAAAACAAGTACACGTGCGTGTCCCATGAAATGCTATATTCACTTATCTGCGACTATTCGTTAAGGACTTCACTACATTTCCTGTCAGGTCAGTAGCATAACCTGAGTGAAGCAAAAAGAGCTAAATTTCGAGCCCTAAACTCACTAGACACACTATAATTTACATTCACTTATCAGCTAGCTTTCTAAAGTAGTCTTTTTCTTGCACGGAATGCCTTGGTAAATTGATTTCTTGAGACCTTAACCAAATTGCCGGTCTTACTTATCCACCATACTCTCAGCTGAGGGTTCAGGTAACCAACTTGCGAAAACTCATCTTTCTGTATGCAACATGGTGCACCTTTGTGACTAAATTTGTTGCATAAAATAACTCAAAGATTTTCAAGGTTACCAGAACAAGTTATCTTCATTAGGCATTGCGGTTCACAGTTTTTGACCGCACATCACTTCCACTAAGCTCAGAAAAAACACTAAATGGTGTTAGAGAAGGTGAGGGTAGAGAAGTAAAATAGGAGATAACTATGGAATGCTTCCAGTAAACACTGTTACTTATGAATTTCGCAAGTTTTTCCAAATAGTTAGTTCTTGTACGCCCTCTACGCAACTTCTCCCCTATCCCGTCTGGTTAAGAGTTCACCTGATACCTGAGTAAACAGATGCATATTGTGTAACTGGTTCCCTGGGCGCAGGTATATAGCTGTTGCTGACGGGGTGATGGATTAGGTTGTCGACAAACAGTTAATGTCCATGAGCAACCAGCATTGTGATACTTTTCCAGACGCACTTTTTTCATCGGTGCCTGCTCCCAGTAAGGTTACATATACTCGTACCTTGTCAGATATGTTGATCTAGACGGCCTCCACAAAGCTGCATAAAGCAACCAACGGTTATCGAGAAATACACTAATTTGCAAGTCTATTTGGTTTTTACGAGAGACTCAACTGAATCTCTCCTTTATGCTATTCTACAAATGAATGTGCTGCACACAGGCCACCTCATGATTCAGTTGGCACGATATTCGAGATATCGCAGTATGTTTTCATGATGGAAACTACCCACAAGTTTGCTGTCGAAGAGTTTTCAGCAACCTTGTGAGTAGCTTTCTTCAATCAACGGTTACTTTATAACCGTAAAAACCAAATGTGGGAAGTATGCCGGTTTAGCAACCCTTGAGAATCGGGTTACTACGGATGCATTTGAGCCAAATATTATCAGCGCAAGCATTTCGGTCTCAATTCATCTCTTGCTATGATCAGTCAGACAATAACACATGAAACCTGCTGTTTTCACCGCGAACCTCCTTGTCACAAGCACTACAGTTTTCGAAATGACAGTCGCAAGTTATGCGATAAATGGAAGATATGAACATTTCCAGATATATCCGTAGCTCTCTGTTACGCGGTAGTTCCAGTTGCCAGAAAAACCTCTAAAACAAGTGATACGGTGCAGTTTTTATGACAGTTTTTATTGTTTTTGTGCGTACCCCGACTCGAGGGCAGGGAATATCTGCCTATCACCAACGCATGAATGCGAGCTTGAAGATTTTAGGAAAGCATAGCACTCTAAAGTTTTTGACTTAGCGAAAGCATTCAGTGCATCTGACTGCATGGTGGTTCACTCAGGTTAATCGAGGAACTTCCACGAGCAATTAGAGAAGACTCAGATGACATGGGCGGGATGAAACAATAGTGACGAGTGCCTTCCAAAGCAATAAGTGACCGCCTGAAAACCCTGAACTTTTAGCTAACTTAAAATAAAAATTGCGATTTTCCAATGTGAGATAGTATCGTCTGAATTACTTCTAGGTTTTCACTGATTGTTCTCTCAGGATGGACCATTTTTGGGTCCTTGAAGGTGATCTATAAAGAGGAGTGGGAGGTATC
This sequence comes from Opisthorchis viverrini, assembly GCF_000715545.1. Classification (NCBI taxonomy): domain Eukaryota; kingdom Metazoa; phylum Platyhelminthes; class Trematoda; order Opisthorchiida; family Opisthorchiidae; genus Opisthorchis; species Opisthorchis viverrini. Next base: position 3,285,699 of record NW_008751675.1, read on the forward strand.
TTCAGTTCTGTAACAAATGGATGATGTTCAGTGGACTTTTAAACGGGTAAAACTGTTACTTTGTCAGTTTTATACTGTTAAATCCGATAAGGATATCATCCATCGGTCGCTCATCAATATAAGGGCAGTAGTCAGACACCCTGTAGGAAGCGTCAAGTGTCGCTTTTCAGCTATGATCCCCTAAACTGTTTGGACAACATCACTATGGAACAAAATTTCATATGACTTTGGCTTATCTATGGGAGAATCCTCAGTGCAGAGTACTGGAGAATGACTGGAGGAGTTTCCTCTGTTCCTTGTGAGCTTGACGCCTGAATTAGCAGTCGGCAAAAGAGACATTTTCTGCAACCGCACTACGATTTTTCATCTACATATGTTGCATATATTTCGATGGCAGTTGCTTGCAATACATCAGGAAAAGACTCAAATGACGCGTGCAACTATCCGGGAACAAGAATTTGTAAAATGCACTGGTGGCAATCGGCCTTAGTCTCAGTGACCACTGCTCCCAGTGGATTTGTGTCATGTCACTGCGTTCACACAGTGGTGTGCAAACGAACACGAGGATTGTGAGGTAAAAAAAAACTCCACCTACCAAAGTACACATAAGCAGAACTACCTCAAAATCGGTACTTAAATCTACTGCGAGTGCCACTTACGGAATACATGAATCATATGCAGTTTGGACTAAGTCAGTCAGAGCAAAGGAGTCCGTTCTGAAGGTTCCAAAGGTGTCGTTCTGCACTTAAACGTGTGCTTAGATATCTTATTCCATCGTGCCCTCCCCAATGCGGTGGTAGTAGGAAGCAACTTGGGACTGTTGAAGGAAGGAACCACAGTTGTCTCCTAATCTCCACTTTTTGTTTAAAGAGCTGGGACTGGTACGAGATGATATTGACTAAAGTAACAAACAAACAGGTGGATAAAACCGGCACAGTTGAGGTTAAATAAATCTCTTAAGTTTGCCTCGCTTTAATTGACATCTGCTAAACAAAATGAGTCGTCTAATGGAGCTAACTTTGCGATCTCTTGTTAGAGGCACACCCGAAAACACAAATAGAATGCCGTTAGTCTGAAGAGACAGTAAATGTGTTGATGTGCTTTCCTCTTATTATCAGTCTACCCAGATTTGTGGGAACTTTCCCTGGCATCTGGGGAAAATATTAGAAGAAACCGCTCCCAATACAGACGATTTCCGAGCTCTTCATTCCTTCCTTGATTAGTTAGAGCACATCGGTGCCTTGTAGAGTAAGGGCTTCTGTGATACAAGCATACATCAGTCCAGTTTGTGTTGTAGAATTCGGAGGAATGGAGAACATGGTGATACGGATCTTTCACCCCAGATTACAGAAGCACCCATATGTAGTCAACAACAGGAGCTCTTTTGTTTGATCCTTCGTCATGCTTACGAGCGCGCCGATCCATATAGACTTTTCAGGCATGGGACTTTGTGGGGCATCTATATCGACACGTAGTTATTAACTGGATTCACTAAACCATAAGTAAGCATCTCCCTGCCCGGCATACGACCTATCTCAGGAGTCGATCTTTTACAAAATCATCATTGTCAGAGAATGACCTGTGGAGGCCTGTGACTATTTTAGATGAAGGGAATAATTGTGGATAAATCTTGCCCTTTGCTACGCTCATGCAGGTTAGACATTGCACAAACACGAACACTTCTGTTACGCTACTTGCTATTGGACGAGTCAGTTCTCCCCCTGTCCAATGGAAGGAACTTTATTTCCGTTAACAGGAGTGCACCGCTTGAAAACTTTCTTCAGCCAGAGGAGTCGCGAGTTAGCAGACCACACTCACCTTTAGTCAATATCCTTCAGTCACATGCGCTGCACAAAGTTTGCCTCCTGTTTCAGTCGGTAAGGCGTTCGAGATATCGAAGTACATTTCCTTGACATAACATCATACTACATATACGGTTACCGAAAACCCGTCGACAGTCTACAACTAGTTTCACGCATCCTGGGTTTCATCAGCCAATGCTTCGATTGATCTCATGGCCTATTTGGTGTAGTTTATAGCACCCTGATTATCAGGAAAGAAGTTTTAGAGTAAACTAAACAATCTGATGAGCAGTTACCCTACTAGGTTCAGTAACTATGGAAAAACTCTCTATACTTGTTCGATTAACACTCTTCTGTGTCATATACAGGATGCCTGAAGTCGGTCAGATAATTTGGCCAAAATGTAAACTTCAATAGCTCAAATATCGTGCTAAGTAAAACATGAGGCGGCCTTTATGCGGAACATTCGTTTGAAGATAGCCACAAACAAGAAATCCAGATTGAATTCATTGGAGGCATCCATTTTAAGTTTGCAACCAGACTTTGACATATTGCCAGATCAGTGTGTTTTATCATTTGTTCAAGCAAACACAAGGTTGATGAACAGTGTGTTATCAGGCTTATCAGAGAAGCTCCAAGAAGAGAGAAACCGATTGGGGTTATCGAAGAGTTTCCGAAAAAAAAACAAGTATCAAGTGTGTTACTTCGTGCTACAATTTACCTGGACCTTGTTTAATGGGATTTGTGAAGCAGTACTAGGGGTTTCTTAAGAAAACGAAAACAGAGAGAAAATGCAATTGCATTTGAGCGAGGAACAGGTTGTTTTGGTAATTTGTCTGCATAATCTTGCTGTTCTGTTAGAGGAGGTTTTGTCACGAGGAGGACTATTAGCTGTAATGCACTACTCATAAGGTTGCTGAAATCCATCGGACAGCCCACGACCGGTTTCGCCCTTCTTGG
>NW_008751675.1:3288613-3305897 GCF_000715545.1 Opisthorchis viverrini
CATCATAAACGAGAGATTCAGCTGGGTTCCAGGTGAGTCTTTCGAAAGAACCAAATTAGTTTGCAGATGAGTGTATATTCGCTAAGGACTATTAGCTCTTGATGTTAGCACTGTACCACCACTTGCACTGTTTACCAGAACTTACTGCTCTCTGCTTCGTTACAAGTGGCGTTCATACACCCCCATCACACAAAGCTTGTTTCCGTAGGAGCACAATCCGGCTGAACCAGAATCCCAAGGTCCATAGTTAAACTGAACTAGCAAGATATAGAATAACTCTACTACTTCTCTAAGATCCGGCACATGCATCTGTGATCCTCTCCAACCCGTCACTGTCAGTTTTGTGGGAAATGTGCAGGACACGGGTTGTCATCCGTGTCCACGCAGTAAGCTGATACATTTATTTTTCATTAGTGCAAACAACCAGCACAGAACTTCTCATCACGGAACCCACCCCCACCCCCTTCATTTTGCGTCCATCTAGAAGATTGGGTCCTGCAAACCTGTCGTGATTGTGACATGGAGTACTGCTGGTGTTGCTTTCGTTTTACACGACCAACTTTTATGTCGTTTTTCACCGACCGACAGGGCAGCGCACAAAACACACCCCATGGACTACTGCTGGTTTAACACAAGGCGTCAGTCCTGTCTCCAAAAATATCGTTGGTGCTTCGGGTGTTTGTCGCAGACCTTCCAACGGTCACTGTTGGAAGGGAGGGGTATGTCCCTCTCCGTTTCAGGGCCGGATTGTAGAATCAAGGTGCCCGAAATTTCCCAACTTTGCAAACAGGTTTAAGTCAGCGGGGGAGGGAGACAATAGGTAAGTAGTCACAAGATATCGGGAAAATACCACATGCATATTGTCCGAGGAGGGAGGGTCGATTCCCCTAACCATTATATTCCTCACACATATGTTTCATTCTGACATGCCGGACCATGTTGTTTTGGTATAGAACACCTGTGCCATTCAGTATGTTCCCTTCGTAAACCACCAAAATACACTGTATGACTGCGACAAAGTAGTTAGTTCCCTAAATCCGGTTAGAAAGTATCATTCAAAGGGGTTGAACTTCCAATGTCTGGAATGCGACGGAGTTTCCCTGAAGAGCCATCATCACATTCCAGACTGGTGACTATAATTAGGAGAATGGGTTCCATCAAGCAGTGGAATGTGTACACACACACACACACACGAGTACACACCGGCCGGACCATTCCTCTCCGTACCACAGCTGCGCAAGTGGGCAAGAAATCAGCGTCAGCTAATTTTAGTACAGGACCTAATCAACACCTTTGTGAATTCAACTACTGCAGTGATAAAGATAACCATCGCATCAGCTGATCAGCCAGAATTGCCAGCGAATTCCACGTCGTTCCTCTTTCGCATTCATACATCCGCCTGTTTCGTGTCATCACTTTGGTCTAATTAGACAAGCTGTTCGACAATACCATTCTGATGTACGTTTGATTTTATGTTGTGTCGTTCGTCAACTTATGTCTGACTCCACAATTTGTGTCCACGGGATAAGTATAGCCGACTTAATGAATCAGCTTCATATCTGATTGTAAGAAAAAGAGGCTCTTTTTAACTGGTGTGATAGAGTCCTAAAAATATCTGTTAGGTCAGGTGAACAATGACAAACTCATAGATTAGAATGTGTTTTCAGGAGTTTTAAAAAAAACTGTTGGCGACTATGCTATTAAAGTCAAGGGGAGGGATAGATTTCTTCAAAGGAAACAATAATACGGGGGATTTCTGAGCTACCATCGGCAATCACTTTTCCTCAGCCGAATGAAAGATGATACTGAGTAGTCTTCAGTATAGGAAAAATTATCCCTGCACAACTGGACTTTTCAGTGGCATGAGATGACTCTAGGAAGACCATAAGAGTGAAAATCATCCTTTGAGAGTAGCAACGCAATGTCCCCTTATAAATGGAACCTTCGTATCTTATTTTGTTGGTTGTATTTATCAAGTTGAATATATAAATTAAAGCATTCACCCAGAATACAACCCAGTGCACCAACAACTGTCTAAAACATAGTTGGGTCTTTGCCCTTCAAGTTCCTCTTCGGTGGGAACGCTTTGACCAAAGCTGCCTTGTTTACAAAGCAAAGTTCCTGGAATTTCGTCACGTTAGGTACTGTGTCCTATGGAGTTATTTCAACGGCTTTTCAAATGAGTGTTCTGGGCTAGAGTGGCTTTGGTATAGTTTGGCCTTTATCAAGGAACTATGTCACATCACCAGAAGCTGTCAAGTTTCTGGCGAGGTTGTGCACACCCTTACAGGATGATCTTGTTTTGGTTTGCTTCCCAACCGAGGTTCTTCGGAGTTATATCATAACATACGGTCTGGTCTAAGGATAGATCTAATGGGATATTCCGCTGGGAATCAGTTGAGTCCACTGTTAATATCAAAGTGATTTGAAAATGGGCGTATTCGAACAGCAGCCAACATAATTCGTTCTTGGCTTTATTCGCAACAGCTACGGAGTGAAGTGCCTGGAAGTTTTTAGGCTGTGTCCCGCGTCTTGCTAGGCTCTCCTTTCATGAACTCTCCTAGAAAGTCGGGTCAGCTATTCGGCCAATGATCGTAAAACCTTCTCAGATTCTATCAGTCGAAGAACCTCTCCAGCTCAGAGCAGTCCTAAGTCAGGAAGTGTGATTGAAGGACGGAGAGTCCTACAGCTTAACACTGCAGACAAACCGCTCGTGGCTTGCTGATGCAGCTTAGACTCTTACCAGTTGACAGTACCCATTCCCACTTCCCACGAAGTACAGAAAATGATTTTCGCCATGAGAATGAGTGTGGATTACTTTGTGTTGATGTAATAAAACAGTGAACAAATTCTGAACTTGAAACATCCAAGAACAAATCATGTCACAAATCCTCAGTTTGCGTGGACCCTTGTAAAATAAGGAATCAAGACCCTCCATCAATCTGTATTTTACGAAGGGAGCATATGAGCCCGTATCAAAACGCACAACATATACCGTTAAAAATGACATCCTCTTGAGAATCGGTGCCTGAAGTCATCCACAAATTAGTCGGGTGTTGACGCGCGACTCGACTAAACCCCTTTGCTAGCGAACAGGGATGACCTATCTGTTCCGAAAAAAGTGTTGTTCGCTGGAGTGATTGGGATGACTCGTTATATCTGTCGCAACACAGAGGCTCAGTTAGATTGGTTTCATTATCTTTAGACAACGGCTTGCTGAAGATTTGGAAATACGGAGACCTCAGTTCTCCTTAGTTTGTAGGAAACAGCTGGGTAGTTCAGATGTTAAGGGTGGACTAAGTCATTGGCACTGCTAGTTCGACTAGTCTTCAAAATTTCCAAGCCTGGACAGCATTTATTTAGATTTGTTGCATTCTGTCGGTGGCGACTTGCCCTAGAGTTGATGGTGAAATCGAGTTTCACTTTGTATAAACAACTCATTGACCGCTTTGTAGAATAACCAAATGTAGGAAGGCTTTGCACGTCAAGAAAGTGAATATTAGCTAAAGAATACAAGGTCCACGGATAAAAATGGTGAAAGCGTCTTTCTGACATCTCTATCTCAGGAACGACATGTTTACGGACGATTGGCCATGAAGAGAGAATCCGGGCCATGCGGCTAACCAGAACAAAAAAAATGACACAACGAAGGATTTTAGTGCAAAAAGATGACAATCGGGGGAAATGGGTTACTGAACAGTTTGATTTGAAAATTCAACGAACAGGCAAACAATAAGCACAAAAATTCAGAAGAAATATTATTCACAAAATTTGACGACAACTGGTGCATCTCACTCCATTTAGAAATTGTCAAGGTCGCCATATTCCGATCAATCAATTCAACTGTTTGTTTGGATTAACAAAGCATTTTACCACTCGGTTAGTAGTGCCGAGAGTTTGAAGCGATCCGCTGTAGTCATAAACGTGTCATTTATTCCAAGATTTGTGTTCGTTTCCTCTACAAGTGCGTAAACTCGAATGAAATATGTAGAGAAGTTACTAATCCTCGGTACAGCTGGTATAAGGCAGTGTACTGGTATAAGCTCAAGGCATACAGAACGACTTGACGTTAACTGGAAAAAGATTCCGACGCGTAATACCCTCGCTAAAACTTTTTTATCCACTCTGAATCAGACAACTGGCAAACCCATTCACTCTGTCCACTGAAGTAAAGTTCTGAGGGGTTCAGAAGCGACGCGACTCCTCCGGAAGATGATCTAGGAATACGGAAGCGGAAGTGCACACAGAGAGGAAGGATGCAAGCGGTAACAAACCGCGGATTAAGATTCCATAAATTTGAGTTGTGTCTGAGTCCTAGAGAGCGAAAACAAAACCTGCCAAACACAAGAAAAGGAGACTAGACACGCGCAGACTAGGATAGTATATGACTCGGCGCAATTTGTGGACGTTTACCTGAACGGTATTGGCGGTGTTACTTGAACGAAATCAAAGAGTATTCAGTGACAGTTACCATTTCACTGGACATAACAGTGCACTCCACTACAGTTAAACGTTCAGAACCAGAGAATGGGCTATCAACGAGAGCGTCAGATGTCCACATGAAGTCTCTGAGGTGCCTCATCAGTGAAAGGACCGAGAGGCACAACAGGGGATTAGTCACACTCTGAAGAATATACACTGTATAGCATGGGCCCGACCGATGTGTCTTTTGCAGATACAGAATTCTGTGTGGTTAGCACAGCTTTCGCATGCTACACTTGTTAGGTTTAGGACAATACTTGCATTAGAAAACAGTCAATCTAGAACCTTTCTAGCGAGACTTTCTGAAGCGGTACTATATTCAAACCGGCCTTTAGTTTCTCGCAATGTCAGATTTCCAGCGCCTTTGTCCATGCGTAAACTACGTTCATTATCTTTTGATAACCCATGGAGAAAAAAGGAGTTAAGTGGTTTCAATTTCAAGTCTGCCTTTCGCCGATCGATATCAAACACTTCGGGTTTTTTGACAAAGAACTTTTGGTCTACCATCTAGAAATCCCTCCGTTTTGTCATTCAGTACAACAAAGCATCAACGTCATCAACAGGGTAACATCACTGTTCAAAACTGAGACTTCGCTGCCGCAAACGACCGATACATAGAATAAAAACCACAGACCGGATGGGATCCTTTTTAAGAATGAAGCGTAGTCTGATTTGGCATCTGGTACAGTTTAGGCCAGCATTTCGGTACAGTTCCACACATATCAACAAGTGCATAAGTACTTCAAATGCATTTTTTCATAAAGGAAACTACTCACCAGGTTGCTGAAAACTCCTCGACAGCCCACGATCGGTTTTCCCCTTCTTGGGGCTCATCAGATAGGAACAGACCCTGAGTTTCCGTCAACTCTATGTTCTACTTGAACCCAAATTGGACTGTTTCCGAGAAATGCACTCATTTGCAAATCCATCTGGTTTTCACGGGAGACTCAACTGAATCTCTCGTTTACGATATTCTACAACTGAAGGTGCTGCATAGAGGCCGCCTCATGATTCAGTTGGCACGATATTCGAGATATCGCAGTATATTTTCATAAAGGAAACTACTCACCAGGTTGCTGAAAACTCTTCGACAGCCCACGACCGGTTTCGCCCTTCTTGGGGCTCATCAGGTAGGCGCAGTCCCCGAGTTCCCGTCAACCTTATGTTCTGTTTTATGAAAATATACTGTGATATCTCGAATATCGTGCCAACTGAATCATGAGGCAGCCTTTGTGTAGCACATTCAGTTGTAGAATAGCATAAACGAGAGAGTCATTTGAGTCTCTCGTGAAAACCAAATTGCTTCAAATGCCGTTTTACTGACGGAAGAGTTACTTTGCTTCACCATGCTAATAACGATTCCTGCTTCGGGGTCATTTGACTAAATAGAACGTCTCCATCTTTGGGCGCAGATAGTTTGGACCAAAAATAAATTCAAGTCGTCGACACCAGGTGCCAAAACATGCCTCAGCGAGGTGGAATTTTGCAGCTGAGTGGGACACTGGTAGTTCCGGACTGCGATGATGTCCGCTGGTTTATTTGCCGGTCTAGTTGATTCGGTTGTAAACTTATCATTTTCATCCACGACGCTTAAGCTGATAATAAAGCCTGCGCAACGCAACCTGATTATCCAACTCAGGAAATGTACGAGTAACTAGTCTTTGGATTCAGTGCTGACTACAGTCATGGCCCGCAAGCCGATATAGCACACTGCCAACCTTCCCGAAGTTCATCATATTCCTGGTGCAAACTGAAGTTGAGTGGCCAAACTAATAAAGGTACACACCCATGGGACATCTACTGTCGGTAGATGTGTAGTGAAGGTCGGAGTCATTAGGGCTTTTAAAGTAATCGATAAAATGTTAGTAACCGTGATTTTACTCAAGATAATCAACAAGTTACCACTGGTCAAGTTGAAATTTCCGCGTATAGTTGTGTAGAGCAAGACATGAGGTGATTATCAAAGGTAAAGTCTTCCGATATTGAATAAAAAATGTGCAGGACGAGTCGGGTTATCCAGGAAGTCTTTTGGATGTTATGGTGCCCACGTGGATGTTACAACATAATTTCTTTACTCTTCACTAAATAGACGGCTTCCTTTTCGTGTAGAGCTAACAACGATGGCCGCTGTTTTGTTCTCTGGGCTAGACAATTTTGTTGCGAACGATTGATCACAGTCGAGATAACATAATCAGTGCGTTGTAAATGAAAGTTCACATCCACTCACAACGCACTGATGGTGTCAACTCGACTGGTGCTGAAAAGTTCGCAACAAAATTGACCAACTCGGTCATTATTACAACCTGAACTACCAATATCTCCTTCAAAATTTCAGAACTAACAACGTAAGTTCACCAAAAATTTCATAGACTATTAACAGTTAAGTTGGCCTGCAATTGGTTACTTGATAAGGGCATTCAGGCCTCAGTAGTTGATTTGATTACCTCCAGTCTTGGCTACCGCCACAGCTTGTCCATGTCAGTACGAGCATTGGTAGAAGAACTAACTAATTAGGGGAGCATCTCTCTGATTGATGGCACACTAGCCGAAGGTAAGCGGAAACAGACAACGCCCAAGTCAAGAGTAGTGTGGCTACAGCTAAAAATTAAGGTAATACAACTCGCAGGTGGTCTGCAAATGGTCGACTGACGCAGTCAGATTGTTTGCTTGAATGACGTCAAGAGATGGGAGCGAAAGATTAGGCGAGCCTGGATTCCGTAACACCAGATTGGACAGAGGGTCTTTTGGCAAGACCAGTCACGGAGTAATTAGCCCCGTTGTCAATGAATCCATCAAAGTTGCACTTGTAAGTTTGTTTTACCGCTGACCTTAGAACCACAGCAGGGGAGTTGGAAGTATTTAACTGAAAAACGAACGTGACCCTAATGAAACAAACCAAATGATGAGTCATGCACCTGTATCTCCTTTTTAGACAGCACTCGGTGCTGCTTCACCTGGCCATATGTCGACAAGGAAATGACTCCACATTACCTGGTTTCGAGGTCAGTTGCGTATAATATCATTACAGACCGCTGATATTCACAGGAACTACTTTGGACCTCATCATCTAGGGCAGATAAAAACAGCGAAAAAAAGAGAAATTTCGTAGACCGGATGGGTCATTCATCGCGGGAAGCTTTAAATTGCCTGAGGTGCTGGATGGTGTCCAGTTTCTTACGTAATTGCTGACCAGACACTACAGCGTGTCAATATTGGAATCACACACGTAATGACCAGTAGTTACAGATGACTGCACTTGTATTTCTGTCATAAGTAAATCCACCCGACTTGACGCTCCATTCGTGCGTCACTGGCTGGAGGTGGGCTATCAAGAGTTCCACCACCAAAAGTGACATTCCTCAGTGAATACATTTACTTCATCTGGCGCTGAGCCATTCCAAACAAAACTGATCCAAAAACAAGCAAACGAAAATCGTCATGGCATTCAAAAACGTGTTTACAGGTAACCGTGGGCATGAAGTCAATGCAGGGGCCTCAAATGTGGGTGAACAACTAAGGCTAAAAGTGTTGTGAGGAGTCTCTTTGATCCACAAATTTGGGCTTCTACTTCCAGGTCTGTTGATTGTGGCAAGTGGCTGGAATCCATACAGAGATTTCGGTGACATACACTTTTGTGGTACTAATGGTAAATTGGTCAGCAGTAGTCCGGGTATTGGTAAGTCTACGGCTATCATACGAGAACTTCGTGTGTCACCTCTCACTTTTATGCTCACTGTGGATGGAACAGGAGAGAATAACCATGTGCAATGATAAAACCTACGTATATGCTTGGGAAAGCACACCAGAGGTGCGTGTCTTTTTACAGTTAGTGCATATGGTTCCAGTTTGGTTATTTATTTCGCTATTTGGTTTTATTTACTGTGTACTTGGTTGTGGTCAGAAAAAAACAGTATTTGTTTCATTAAAGAACGGAAATAGAACGGATATGGAGGATAGTGTATGAAAGCTGCTAGTGAATATTTCCATTAGTTATATCTGGTTCAAGCCTATCTTTTGCTCAGTGTGAGTATTGCAATGGTAACACTGTGCACCTCAGAATAGTGACTTCCAAGGCTTAGTTAAACATTTACAAGAAAGATTAGACACATCACATCTGTGTTGGCAAGTATGTGCCAAGTTTTACTGCCCTACATAAGTTTGCCGCACACCTGTTACTTCAGAAATCCGAGGGAGGATATGGCTTATACTGAGGTTTTCACCGGCCACGCATAACTAGCTGTTGACAATAACAGGTGGCTGGCCAAAACATGCATCCATTATTCCGTAGTTTGTGCATTATAGTGTAGGTGCCTGTTGTTAATACCATCGCAGCAGATTTTGCTGGTCCGAGCTTAATTTATATTTTAACCACACTACTTTTCAAGCCACAGTAGTAGGATATTCAGGTGCGCTTACTAGATGTACCGGCTTCCGCTTGTCCAGTATGGTAGTTGAGACCTATGCGGCGAAGGAAACACCGCCAGCCATAAGCGTCGGGGTCACTAACCATTGGATTGTCTTCCCGGGGGTCCCCATCCGGGGGGACGGCAGTTACAACTGCCGCCTCCTTTGTTTTAAATCCATGCCTAATAGGATGGTGGTAGAACCCTATGACGGTTGGAATACATGTAAGAAAAGGACTGGAACCGATCAACAATAAACACTGCACGGAACATAACCTCCAAGACCATCCAGGACTCAACAGCATCCATCAGCCAGTACGAAACATAAGAGGAGATCATTACCATGGCTCAATGCATGTCCATCAACTACAAACCTGATCAGTCACCCCAAGTTGCTTCTATTGGGAGTTGGTGCACATATACCAAAGGTTTCCACTGTGGCAAGCCGCTGGAAAGGTCGCACACACATTAGAATCAACTATTTTGTGGATACCCCATAGAGTAACTAAGTATTGTACCAAGTAACTTCTGTTTCTACAGAGGGGTAGTCGACGTGGCCAAAAACCTGAACGGTCGAATTTCACACTGAGGTATTTGTTACCACATGCACTACACTTACCAAAACGGTAAACAGTACGTCAACCATTTGACCGTTTTGCATTGAATTCGATACGGTTGGTCCTGAGTATACCGTCAGCAGATGTTGTGAACTATTAGGTGAGATGGCATATGATGGGTGAGGAAAATTCTCACGTGTTAGTAGGTTCCACCTAAATGAACGTGGTGAAGAATTGCATGCAGCAAGAACAAAGACTGAAGGCTCGAAAACTGCCGGACATTAGGCGCTATGTGTTGGGAGGCGGTCATTCTAGACTCTCCGGCATAGATCAGCTTTACTTGGGGACGAAATCTCGAGTAAAATTCCCGAAACTCTCCATAATATCAACGTAGTTGGAATCGGCTGCAAATTCGATCAAGCATCTCGTAGGCATTGAGTCAGCGCCAGAATTGCACGAATAAAGTAGGTCTTCATAGTAGTATGGAATAAGCAACCACTACTTCCTTTTGAGTGATGGCTGATTCCATAGGAATCGTATACATCCTGAATCAAAAGTTATTCGGCAGATTTCAGACTACTTCCTTTTGAGTGATGGCTGGGTCCACAGAAATTGTATCCATCCTGAATCAAAAGTTATTCGGCGGTGTTCGAGTAACCGCGGCGCTGCCTGATTGAGTAGTCTTGACAGGGGGATCAACCTCCCCACAATCAGCACTGCTCCTGGATACTCGTTCTAGGTGATGGGCTAGACACGTACACGGTTCATGCGTGAAAACGCTCAGACGTAAGAATTCAGGCGAGTCCAGGGTGCACTGGCGAAGTTATGGCAATGTGAGTACTTCGCCTGTTAAATGTCAAGCGGCCAAATTCCAGCGCAGCCAAAAGAATGGCACTGCTGATTCGCACTAATAAGGGAGAAAATTGAGCCCGTCAACTCTGCCACGTAGTATGAGCTAATCAGAATGACTATCCAAGGACAGAACTGTTTGAACGGTAGTGAGTGAATTAGGAACGATCAGTCTAAATCACCACATAATCCTAAACAATGGGGGTATTTATAAGTAAACAGTCAATGAGGTTGCTGACTGACTATGCAATCAGCTTCGGTTGACGGAAAGTAGGGGACTATGTCTAGCTGATGAGCTCAAAAAAGGGTGAAACCGGTCATGGGTTGTCGAAGAATTTTCGACATCCTTATGAGTAGTGTAATACGTCTATATTCAACTACGTATGCGATAGACATACAGAGAAAAGACAGGGGTATTGTTAATGAAAATAGATGAAATCTCTATTGAAACACATCTCTTTACATCACTGTGAGTCACTAGGCAGTTCAGAAACGGGATAACTTCACAAAATATGTGAAACTTCCTTCTGAGAAGTCGACACCTAAAGAGCCAGTCAATATGCGACCACGTAATGTGTTTTCTGGTCTTGAAGGACAAGTGGGGCTATGTCCCAACTGTGTGAGCGTTAAACCGCTGATGAACTGCTCCTGGCCAAACGGTTCAACCAATAGAAAGAAGTTCGCGGGCTTGAAACTCTGAGTTTCGTGAGATACGTACTGCCAATGATCTCCAACGAGGAGGAAACAATCATGGAGAACTTCTCGGCTTTTCAGCACAGACAAGCTTCACTGATAGGACGAACTCTCTATTGGAATATACTATTCACTGAATCTTGCCTGTGAATACACACTATCAACGGGTCTCAGCTCTTCTGCAATGTTCCTCGCCCCTAGCAGATCCGCAACAGCCCAAGCTCGTAGCGCGTTGGCCGCCGAGAAAGCAATACAGTTTACTTTAAAGAGATACTACTTTATCGTATTCGACAGTATAAAGTCGATCGCCAACTCGGTACTTCTAGTCCCCATAAGTCTCAGCCATCGGCGGTGCACTCCGGCTCCCGAGTCCTTGCAGACAACTGCTGTGCTCAGTGATCAGGGCAAAATAAAACATATCTGCTGAGATGAGAAACGTAAGCACCTCGTCCTATGCATTCCAACCAGGTACGAACGGGACCAGCTTATGGGATTAGGTGCCTGAGTCTGCCGTTCATTATACAATTAGGAAACGAGCACGCGTACTCCCAAGGTTTCAAGGAACCTTGGATTCAGCTCACTTCAGGATTACATCACTTTCATCCAAATGACAAATCAGTCGAAGTGCGAAGACTGGCCGCTAAGTTTGTATCTGCTGCTTCAGCGGATGCTCTACTAACTAATATTGATTGTCGAAAACCGATTTTTTGACAGATCGTTTAATCGTGAGACAAGTCATCGACGGGCCGCCGCTACTATACTCTGACAAACGTCCGCTTTGACGTTTCGGAGATCTAACACCATGCGCACTTAGACCATAACAAACAAACTATTCTACGTTCTACAACTGACCGTACTTAAGCAATTAGAGAGGAGATAAACCATGACAGAATAACCGTAAACTGCCCTCGGCTTTTGGTTCATGCAATGGATAACTGGCAAATTGTACGATAACCCCGCTTTATTTGCTTCTCCGCTTATCCCCAGAGTGGCTGTGATCCAAACCAACTAACGATGGACTGATCAATCGATCAATGGGCTTATGACGAATCGCCCTGCGAAAAACAACCTGTCACCTTTGCAAATTCACAGATACACAATATTTGGTAATGAGAGGGCAATGTCTCCTATTTGCCTGAGGTGAGTATCCCATGTATCAGTTGTACGTTCATACTGTGCTGAAGATGCGTTCATCCTTGCTGGGAACCATTTACAGTGCACATCTCACGAATCCCATGTGGATGCCTCATTGTTTGACGAGGGGTGAACAAAGATGCGGATAGCTGTTGCACGGATTTGACACAGTATGACTCATCCACGGTAGCGATGGGCTTCCCAACTAACGTTTGCACAGCTCCTTAGATTTTGCGTTCCGACTAGGTTACTTATATTTTTCAAGTAGTCAGAAAATTGCGAGTTTCTTGCACTGACCCTGTTAGGCCGAAGCGAAGCCAACCGAGAAGACCTGACGAAAGCGTAAGCTAAACTTGAACACATTACCGCTCATTCTCCATACTCTCGATGCTACTCCCATAGGGTAATCGAGGCTGATTAGCGGTGTGTTACGAACCACATGGGCCTGCTTAATTAAATAATATGCTGCGTTGTATTTCAGTGCAAAAATTGAACTGTTCTGTGTTTTAGATTTTATTCCAAGTCGTTTTTCCCCTAGAAATTTATTCACCAGTTTACACGGTCATTTTACCACTGGTTGTGGTGACGACGATGATTTCTGAGCTGCAGATGACCCGGTGGTTATGGCACGAAAGGACTTATTGGAAAGCATGTCGTGTGAACCCCACATTGGCACCTCGACGGCTCATGTCTAGGTTTGAGAAGCCTGGCAATATCTCATCCCTCGTGGTTCCTTCTGGTGGAGTGAGAGGGTGCTACATCCGAGCGATTATTAATTTGCTTTATTAGATCTCCATCCGTACAACAGGTTCAGTGACAAAATATACGGGTATGTATCATTTAAAACAAGGAGGATATTCTGAAGCAAAGAAACGAGAAGTCTGTGATTTGCCTAAGTCAGAGAGAAAAGTAAGTCAGTACGGGAGGATGGTACGAATTGCATACATAAGCCGCAAATAATAGTTGCCCGAATCTGACATAGTCCGTGGATAACCGGCTGCTAAAACCACCCTCCAAATCAGTGATTCTCGGATCATTTCCCCTTCCTCAAGGAGACCGCAGAAACGGTTGCCGATTGTACAATCGAAGTGAAATTTCACAAAAACTGAGACGTCCTCAGAATTCAAGCGTTATTTCTGATGAGAGGAAAGACCTCCACCAAGGCTGGAACCGCAGAGCTAGCAGGGACAAGCAACTCGGGAAGAACACGAGCCTCAATTGCAACCAAACTGTCAAATATTGAACGAAGCTCAGCCATTGGTGCTTCACAGAAATTCTCGCCTTCTGAAGCATATTTAGATGACCGGGCGTATTCCAACTCCACAAAAGCGACTAGAGGTGGAAACAAATCGGGGAGAACTGCGGTTGACGCAATTGGCCAAGCTAGTTGAACAAACAGATGTACACAACGCAGCACCAGTAGGTGGATCGTCTCATCCCGAGCATCCTCTGGTAATGACTTTCGAAGCTAGATAAAGTAGAAAGAAGATATAAACAAACAATGTCACTAAGAGAGGATGGAAAGTGGAACAAAAACCACTTAGATAAATGAAATCATTAGGCTGGTTCGAGTAATCTGGAGGACAAACAACCGTCACATCGTTCAAGTAAGAAAATGTTCACTTCTTCAATAGCTTGACTCGAAACTGCAAGTGCATTATTACAAATGAATCAGCTATAAACCGCGGTATAATAGTCGCAGTGACGTGCATAAAGGGGAGAGAGCCATGTATTGAAGTCAATAACTATCGTACATGAGTGGATCGTATTTTACGTGTTCCATACCCAACCTAACCAAATAATCCACATAAGGATTAACTGAACGGTGACAGTGGGAAGAGCCACATAGATCCTTGTATTGAAGTTTGGCACTTTTGTTGCTACTGTATAAACAACTATCATCTCTACGGAGACTAAAAAGAATAAGTTGACCGAATGGGTGTACCCTGGAACTTTCATCGAGATTTGTCAAACGTCGACCACCAATCTTCACCTTAAAAACGAGTACAACGGAACCCATCAAGTCCAAATCAGATCAATCGGATAGGTAAATCATATGGCCATGGGCTACCGGTGAAAAGATACAATTCAGAAGTGTTGCTCATTTTGAGGCGTACAACCCAAATCCAATTATGCTGTGGTGCGTGCACGTCTGGTAGTGAGCCTGGACTCTGAAAGTCGACGAAATGTATACCAGTCTATTACCAGAGCCAAACAGTGCCAACCTGAGCTAGCGTAAGAACTGCGAAGGCAGAACACAGAGCTCTGGCTACGAGCATCTGGATGGGATATGTGGTATATACAAGGAGCCGTGCTGCCAGCATTTAATAATATGCGTCCTACTTCTTTGACAAGACAATAGGAGCATTAAATACCGTCAAAATCAACGACACTGGCGGATGAAATAAAATCCAAAGAAGACAACGACCATTAAAACGCCGGATACTCAAATACGTTGGTGGAAAACGACTTCCCTAAAGACGAAAAACGCATTCGCCGCCTTATATCAACTGACTTGATGGAGCGACCAGAAGAAAACCGCCGGCGAAACAGTCTACGGAAAGCATCGGTGAGCACTGTAATCACAAAAATGTCATATGAGGAGATGGGTCACGAAGTTTGAACAGCAACTCATCTGACCTATTGCAACGCGTTCATTAAAGACAATGATAAACCCGAAAAAGACAGCTGTCCAAAAGATGAAATAAGGAGCGAAGCATCTATCTGGAACGTGAAGTACCAGAACCAGATGGGTTGCAGTCCGCTCGGTATGGAAAATGCGGGGAGTGAAAAAATAAACCTATAGAATGCAGTGCCCCTACAAATCTTCAAAAAGGGCAAACGAACACTGAGGAAAACAATCGGGACATTATGTTTGTGACCGCAACATCCATGATCCCATCTGGATTTGTCGTGCGCAGATTGGCCGAACAATGAGGTAATCAAGTTGACTTTCATCCCAGGTGCACAAATATCTCCATTCTCTTAAGAATAAAAGAAAAGCGATACTGTTGTCAGTGACCAACAATGAAAGCCCTTTTCGACATTCAACAGCATGCAAGGGGAGGGCACTGTACGGTAAGATCTGGCAAAGTGACATCTCACCCATCAGCTCGGCTAACCAGCGGATCTAGCCTGGGTCTCATCTACACCGTACGATTGCTTAAAAGATAAGATAATAGGATTCGATTACGACAATGGCATCGTTTTGCTTTACGTCGAATCGACTTCGTGTCCTCCAACAGTGGAAATGGGCAGCACAGTCAGAAGGCATGCGATAGCAACTGGTTAGAACGGACGTTCAACCTACCTCGGTATGCAACAAGGACGACCAGTTGAGAGGCTTTCTGGCCTTCAGTGAGAGTGGTGACGTAAACAATTTTCAACTCATCCGTCTGTGTGTATCAATGGATAAGTGCTTGTGTGGCTTCTTCAGTAAACAGTGTACTACTGACCTGTTTTTGTGTGCCGACTGTCCAGTTTTGGTCATTACACCCTTTTACCTATTCATTGTTTAATGACGTCAAGATACAGTAGGGGTGTTGACCACTTATACCTAAGTACTGTATGGGAAGGGAAAAACGCTCCGGAATAACACACTGTGACCACGTGGAGAAAAATGCACCAGAAGGATGTGCTAACAATGCATGTCAAACACCAACGAAACCAAGACACAAAACTAACTTACATAGCCCGGAGTTCGAGGCCCCAATAGAAGAATCGACACGACACGGGTAAATCGGCGAGTATGTTGCACAAAGTCAGTCTTCATTATATTAATAAGCTGCAACAAACTCTGCAACATGACCGTCTGCTTCGGACGACGTGCTTCCATGGTTAAGTCACCAAGCAGGCGATCGGCTAATCGAGTGTATCCATCAAAGGCCTTGTCCTTCGGCAGTAACTTGATCAGATCGAAACAGGTTGTGTACATCTCCCGTAAAATGTCCTCCGAAGAACCAGAACCACATGCTGCGCGATGTTCGAACAAGTGAAAAAGGACAGCCTCTGCGCGATTGTTCTGACGCCAGTCTGCTACTCGTGCTTTGCTGGCCAACCAGCGAAGGACAGAAAAACCAGCGTGTTGCAACCTGGGGCGATAGTCACTGGTGAGTCGAAGCCCCAAAGGCTGCAATGTTGAGATAAACTCTTCGCCAGCAAGTTCTGGATAGTCGAGCTCTTTGGTCATCCAGATAAGGACATCGCGGTATAGCGGTCGTGTATTCAAGGGATCAGTTAGAACACTGTCAGTAGATGCACGTGCCACATGTACGATGCAAAGTCGGAGCATCTGAAGACACAAATGCTCTGCTTTGGGTTGGGATAGTTTGCGCGGTTCAAGTAAGAGTAACTGACGTGTCGTTTGGACGCCACAATTCAATTGAATAGAGAATAATAGTTTACTAGTGATCGCCTCCAACGATTGCTGGGAATGAAATTTCCCGGATGTTAACAAATTGCCCAAAATGCCACCAAGAAGAATCAAGAGTTGGGCTGGAGGGGGATTTAGGCTATCAGGCATGGAAACCAGCAGGCTGTCGAGTTGACCGATAAGTTGGGAACACTCGACGGACAGGTTAGACCAATAATCAACAGAAACGGACTCTTCATCTACTTCCAAATGTGTCTTGTTCAATAGTGACTGGATTCTGGACAGAACTTCTTCCGACAACATAGTCCGTCAGCTACTGAAAACCGAGAAAATATGCATGATGGAACCGACAACAGCGTAATTCACCAGAGTGAATTCACATTTATGCGGAAAATTAAGTGCATCACGTTTTTTAAGGGTAAGACTCCTTCTAAAGGAGAGAATTTTGGCGATGCCGAAATGTCTATAACCTGCC
Source organism: Opisthorchis viverrini (assembly GCF_000715545.1). Taxonomy (NCBI): domain Eukaryota; kingdom Metazoa; phylum Platyhelminthes; class Trematoda; order Opisthorchiida; family Opisthorchiidae; genus Opisthorchis; species Opisthorchis viverrini. The sequence continues at coordinate 3,305,579 of NW_008751675.1, forward strand.
TGGAAAGTAACCGACCAGGTTAGTTGGCACATACGGGGACACAGTTTGGGATTCCTGTCCTTTCCTGAAAAAGAGGTTTACAGGCCCTCCAGGGTCCGCGTCGTCTCGTCAGCGATGACGAAATTAAACAAAAAACGGGGAGAATGGACGTTTTTGCCGGACAACACTACTTGTTGGTAAGCTTTCGGGGGCTCCCAGTACACTCTCCTGCTCCAATATTCTAGATCGGCAAGTTTACCGCCCGAAGTGAAATATGCAGATGAAATTGTTCACTTTTTTAGGAAAGAGCAGGAAGCCCAAAAGTTATTAGAAAAGCTAA
>NW_008751675.1:3312953-3319347 GCF_000715545.1 Opisthorchis viverrini
ATTTCCCTGTCCTACTTATGACGGCCGCTCGAAGGGCGTCATATGGATTTTCCTTAGGAATATCTTCCAACAGATCTTCAACTTCTGTTGCTACATCACAAGGAAGATGCTGGACAACATATGAAATGCGTCTGACTTGGGAAGTGATGCGTCGGGTAGCAAAAACGGCCTCCAACTGGTGAAACCATAACCTGGGGTTGCGTGGATTGTAGTCTCGCAAACGTATGCTAACCGCATCTTCGACTACATCCGCTGAATCAAAATGTGCTTCCATAATTACCGGGCAAAAGAAACAAAATCACGACGACTTGAAAGAAAAGCTTTCAAAAACAAAATCACGACGACTTGAAAGAAAAAGCTTCCAAAAAAATTTCTAGAAATACTCGGGCTCACTAAATTTGTAGTGGTCTGGCTACCAAATAAGCTAGTTTACCAGGAGTGTGTGGCAAAGAAATAAAAATAATTAAGCTAGGTTGGGTATACAAAAATAAAGAGATCAAATGGAACAGACTCACTAACAATTGTTCTCTTTAAAATAGTTCGTCGTTGGCCCAGGTCAGCGAATAAACAATAATCCAATTATGTTGGTCCAGAGGTCTTCTTCCGAACAGTTCCCACACATAATAGATTCCGAAGATGTCTGAAATGTTTTGGTACCAGAGTTAGTACATGAGACTCGCGAATGACCGTTGCAAGCGCGAGCGAAATCAGAAGGTCGCATCGCAGCACGTGACCACGCTTGTATTATGTGAAATTGTACACGTGCACGTTTTTGTAGTTTTTCGTATTCAAACAAAAAAATGCAATTGATGTACAAAACGCCACAATCCATTGCCCCTGTAGGTTGTATTTGGGTAACCACCGTTGATGGATGGTGGAGAGACCCAGGAAGTCATCTGATTTATATTTCCCACTGCTTTAAGGAGATTGGTCTCTGAATACAGAAAATAAATGAATACAAAAAAGCCGCGTCACTTGGTAGAGAGGGCATGCGCATTTGTTTACAAAGGTCCCAACCATCTGGGTGTATCTGGGTTTATCTGCAACGAACTGTAGTTTAATCAACATAACAATGCATCACGATATCAGTTCCAACGTAAGGGTGGTGCAGTCTTGAGGGCCGTAACCTGTAATAGCCTAACAACCAGGGAAGACGTACACGTAGCCGTTCGAAAGGTGACATTTAGCACAGAGCCGTCCAGCCCCAGGATTTCTCTTCGGTCTCAGTGATGAGAATTATGCGTCCCATTCCCGCATGAGCCAATCAGCGTACCAGGACCCCTCCTGTATGGCGAATTGGGCGAAAGCCTCCATTATGTTTATCAATTCGTGAATCCGTGGATGGGTGGTGTATTACGACCATAATGCCTGACCGCTCACAGGCGAAGGCCAAAACGACCACTGAACCAGTGACTGGAAAACGACAGGAAAGAAACCGACCCGGGAAACCTGGGCTAAATCCTCGATCCCGTGTATCAATCCGAGAATCCGTGACTGTAAGGAGATCGCAGACCCGGGAAACTTGGGCAAAAGCCTCGATCCCGTGTATCGATCCGTGAATCCGTGACTGCAAGGAGATCGAGCTGGTGAGGCATCAAGGCGAGATCTCATTGGTTGGAAATCTGGATCGAGCAGCCAAGTATGTTTCTAGTGTTTATACCCAACTAGCTTATTTGGTAGCCAGACCACTACACTGGTGAGGCATCAAGGCAAGCTCTCATTGGTTGGAAATCTGTTTCGGGCAGCTAAGTATGTTTCTGGTGGCTGCTGGATGCTGGTTGGTGACGTCCTGTTGTGGTGTACAGTGCCTGCCATTTTGGTCGATTTACTGGGGAGGTTGTAATATGCGCGCTATGGAAGCACTAGGGGACGGTGATTCTCCGAAGGCAGGTGTTCGCGACAATTTCTGTGGATGGAAAACAGAAACAAAGCTCATGAGCCAAAGCCCAGTAAGCAAGGTTGTACGTCACCAATACTTACATATGAATCAAACTGACAGACACCGTATACTACAAGGTACAACCTTGCTTATTTGGCGCCGACCCATGAGCTTTATTTTTGTTCTCTATCCGCAGAACTTGTCGTGATTACCTATCTTCGTAGGACCAATTTTCTTCGGTGCTGCCATAATTTGCATACTACACTCTCCGGAGGGTGTTCGAATTTATAGAATTCCACAGCTTTAAGACTGTGGATGCATGCATTCTAAGTATGATGTGCTGTGCATGTTTTTGATTTGCGTACCCGCGGTGGTTCTAGTGGAAATTGAGGCGGAAAGCCCATCGATGTATGGAGCTTCGAAGCGACATGATGCGCACAAATGATCCTGATCTGATTTTTAGCTCTGAAGTTTTCGGAAGCAGTAAACCCCGAGAATAACGGACCACGGCCGCTAGAAGCGCTGCTAATGGGAGTGGACGGCCAATTTTGTTGAGGAAGGCGCACGAGTTTAAAGGGCATGGTTGTTGTCTACGAGCAGGCAGATCAGAGCATGAGCGTATATGGCAGCAGTCCACCCCAAAAGACAGATTGAACTCCAGTTTTTCGCGGTGATAAGATAAATCGTCGGATTTGGAGCTGGTGTTTGTAAATTATGCTGATATCCTCTGCTTTGTGGGTATTTCACTTATCTCAGATGCAAATGTATACAATAGGCGGTTTGCACCGAACGCCTTCAAGATCACCTTGGTGGACCGCTTCTGTGTGTGCGAAAACGGAATGGGTAACCCGTCAGATCGGCTATTTAGGATAAGCTTGAAGCTACGGTACTGTGCCCAAGTCCATTGGATACAGCTCCTGGATGGACAATAACTCCTTTCGGCCAAAAGAACGTGTGCTGAAATGAATTGGCCCCAGATGCTACCGTTTCATCCACGGACAGCAGAGGGAATAAGAGGATGAGGGCCACGCATTAGCCCAGCCAGTTCAATGACGTCGACTGGTACTATCTGTCAGGTATGGCGTAGTGAGAGCTATGCAGTGAAGGCGATAGCTTTGATTCAAGATTGCCATAGCTGTGTGAATGCTACCGTTTCATCCACGGACAGCAGAGGGAATAAGAGGATGAGGGCCACGCATTAGCCCAGCCAGTTCAATGACGTCGACTGGTACTATCTGTCAGGTATGGCGTAGTGAGAGCTATGCAGTGAAGGCGATAGCTTTGATTCAAGATTGCCATAAGCTGTGTGACACAACCAATTCTCTCAGGGTCACTAGCCCATGGTATCCATCCGTAGAGGTGTCACTGGATTGACTGGTATTGGCTTTCATGCGTAGCAAAGTCAAGGACTGGCCACCACTGGGTTGCCTTAATCCGATGGATCGGTGGCGAGGAGGCTTCTACGAGACAGGCGGGGACATTGATCGTCAAGCGCAGATAGTCTGCACGTAGTGGCCACGTTTCTGGTCCATAAGTTAGGGTAAATCGGACAGCGTCACCGAACGCTATTCTTGACAGTCAAGCTAATGTCACGTCAGCTCCACAACAGTTGTAAGTTGGCAAGCGCTTCTCCGGCCTTTCTGGTTTTGAAAGTGATTTCCTTTCGCCAGTCATCCGGAACTGTCCATACCAACTTATCTCCACCCGCAAGCATGATGTTTGGGCTAAATCTCACCCAGTCTTGAAATAGCACCTTACATCTTACAAGTTGTTACTGTCAGACATACAGAAGCCGCAGCTGAGTGTAGTGCACGGCGAGCAAAGCGGTCAGTCCTGTTGCTGGGACCTGCGGAGAAAGCATTCAAATATTGTGTCTGCTTACGCCTCAACTGACTGTAACTCTAAATCCACCAAAGAAAATTTCTGTGACACTCTAGGTGCTCTTGGGAGTGAGGTGACTCATTGGTTAGAGGGCGAATTTGCTAACTGGAAGGTCCGTGGTTCAAACCCGACCTCTGCCTCTCGACTTCCTCTGTCTAGGCTTGGCAGCATGCCAGCCCTCGTGCTTCTTTTGGGAGGCATGGCAGCTACGCACCGAAAGGGTGTTACAGTTGAAGGATTTTATTTATTTTATCTAAGTGCTCTTTTACGACGGACATGCATAATTGTGGTTGCTGATGACTGAATGCCCAGGTAGGTAGACTAGGCGCTGTTGAGGCCTTATTGGGTGGTCGTCTTAGATTGGGCACGAGCCGCATGGACAACGGAGATCGCCTGCCTCAGACGTTCGCCTATCACAAACTGTTTCTTTTCAGTACCAATTTCGGGAACGGCACAAATCGCTTGACAACGTGGTGCCCACCAACGAACCAGTCATCATCAACAGCATGAAATCAGTGTTCAACTCTGATGCCTCGCTTCCGTACAACGATGATTTATTTGACAGACTTACAGTAAAGAAAAGAAGAAGGAAGGCTGAAAAGGATGAGGTTGGGCAGGGAAGGGATTGCGTTCTAGCCCAATACAATCATTCCGATTTGTCTACACCTCCAGAAATTTACCAAGGCAATCTGGATGCAAATGGCAACGAAAACGTTATTAGGATTAGCCATATTTTGCAGCCTCTCCAACCCAGCTCAATGGGGATCACGCGGTCCCCATCCTTGAAGGCGAATAGCACCGAAAACATCCAAACGTTTCGTAATCTCTTTCATAACCCTCTAGCAGATCACGAGTTGGCCGTCTCTCTTCTTTCGCCACTCTGAATCGGGCAAGGAAAACAGTACTTCGTCAAACGGTGTTTAGACATACGTCATACATGGCCCAACGAACACAGCTTCAGGTGCTGGATACATATTTCGATGGAAGTCCCCGTTGCACAACCGAAAAATCGCTTTCTAACTGCCTCGTTACAGATTCGCCGACACCAACTCGAGATACGGTCCCGAGGTAACAATTATCGAACGCGTGAAGGCTCGAACAGGCCACATCTCACCGCCATACAACAAAACAGCCCGCACAGTAGCCTGATTCACATCCCTTGAGAATCAGGGATAAATTACAAGCTATATATCGAAGTATATCACAAGAACAAGGCCTTGCAATGGAATCTCCAATATCCCCATTTTAGCTAATATTTATAAGGAGGACTTCAAACAAATTATTTTGGGCGGATATTATCGTACACCGAAAATTTTTGGCGTTATATTGACGATACCTTATGTTGTAATCAAACATGATGACTTGAACAACTTACACGACTATTTTAATAGTTACGTCCTCACACCAAGTTTAGCATGGAGATAGAATCCACCTCGGACACACTGCCCCTCATGGAGTGTATGACACATAAGAGTTGTGGAAAATTAAAAACTAATACCAGAAACCAACAGACACAGGGACTGTCTTAAACTACCCATCAGCGCACCCAGATTCAGTGTACGTCAATATTGTCTCATTGATGTTTAGTCCAGTCATCAAAGCGCTGTGCACAGAAAAGATCGACCCGACAGCAGCTCAAATCGAGTTGACTCATGACTGTCTGTGACTGTCAATGCACGTAGGATCATCAATAAAAACAGAGAGGGGGTAGAAATTCTAACCCGGCTAAAGCTCATAGAATCACTTTTCCTTACACAACTGTCGTGGCACTAGCTCATCTACACAAACCGAAGAAAAGTGCAAACGACTTTCAAGAGGGACCATTGTGTGAAGCAAACCACAAGAAAAAGACTAAGCTGTACCCAAATCCACATAGGTTTCCCCATGGGCTTAACGTTTGATGACCCACCCTAATACACAAAATCCCTTGGCCGACAAGTGACACAGATTTAGTTTGATTTAGCTGATTGGTTCTCCTCCCGTCTTAATTTTCGACCAGCCTCGAAGCCACGATGACTACGATGACATACGGCAGTGAAGCATCAGTACCAACACGATGATGATTTCGAAGTACTATTGATCCTCCACAGCTTCTGCTCTCTCCCTTTGAATCCTCGGAAGCACATTCAAAGACTACATTCCTCAGCATGACCTTGCATTGTATGGGTGCGAAGGACTGGATGAGCATGTTTAGCTTTTCTAATAACTTTTGGGCTTCCTGCTCTTTCCTAAAAAAGTGAACAATTTCATCTGCATATTTCACTTCGGGCGGTAAACTTGCCGATCTAGAATATTGGAGCAGGAGAGTGTATTGGGAGCCCCCAAAAGCTTACCAACAAGTAGTGTTGTCCGGCAAAAACGTCCATTCTCTCCGTTTTTTGTTTAATTTCGTCATCGCTGACGAGACGACGCGGACCCTGGAGGGCCTGTAAACCTCTTTTTCAGGAAAGGACAGGAATCCCAAACTGTGTCCCCGTATGTGCCAACTAACCTGGTCGGTTACTTTCCAGACAGGTTATAGACATTTCTTCATCGCCAAAATTCTCTTATTTAGAAGGAGCCTTACTCTAAAAACGTGATGCACTTAGTTTTCCGCATAAATGTAAATTCACTCTGGTGAATTACGCTGTTGTC
>NW_008751676.1:0-1744 GCF_000715545.1 Opisthorchis viverrini
AGTGAGCAAAGTGTACCAAGCAACGTGTACCTAGTTATATATCTGAATGCCGTCATTTCTGTGTCCACGGGCAATGAATTGGGTGCAAACAGCAATCAATATTAGGTATGTCCAAACTGGGTTTGAACTTCAGCTCAAGGGAGGGCTGCATGCGCCCCATAAATTTTGGTGCATTTGATTCTAACTACTCGTCCACATACGATGTATCGATATGCTTTCCAAAAAGAAGTGTAAAAGCTTTTAATTCATCAGCGCACTGTAAGAGCATAGATAAGGCAAGGAATTTGCGAACCGAAATTAGTTGACATCATAATGCGGGGTATTCAGGATTTCAGCGTAACGAATGAACAATAACGTACCAGGTTTTGCCTGCAAAACAATGTTTGACGACTGGATTCGGTTTACTTGGTGACATCCTCAAGAATCTGAGAAGTCCTGGATTACTCAAAGCTGACTCCCAAGGTGAGTTGTCTTTGAGTTCGTTGTACTGATGTTCCACTCGTGATTGCTTCATCACTAAGACTCGCCATTCGTGGCAGATTTGTGGCTATAGCGCAACTGTTGAATTTGAGTTGGTCGAAGTACTGTAGATTTACAGGTGAAAAACATGGATATCAGTTCGTTCGGTGAGCAACCCCGTTTGTTGAGACAGCTGGAGTTGTTTACGGAAGTCAAATTTCATTCTGCATGAGAAGCGATTGTTACTTAGAGAACGTTAAATGCCTGAGGACTACGTGGAGAGACTTAACTTGGTTTCAAACACGTTTAGCTGCTGACTGTCTCTGTGACAAGGATCTTTGTATTGGAAAGCATTCTTCTTGGCACTTCCGTGGTACGCTCCACCGCCCATTCTTACTGGCAGGCAGTCTCATTCCATTTTGCAAAGGCGTTCTGGTTGATTTCTGCTGCTTCACCGTCCAACCTTCGATTTGAGCGTATTCTGTCCCTTCCTTAGTCCAGCGTCCCTTGTTTAGACTGCCCATTGTGAAACGTTTGCTTTCAGGTGAAGACGGAAACCGGGCTCGCCGGTGATATTCAACATGTGATCTTGTGAATGTGGACATTAGAGCATCCTCGCCCCAGTGATTACCATGTACCAAGTTATACATTCATACGCCGGGCAATCAATATTAGGTATGTCCAACCTGGTTTCGGAAATTCAGCTAAAGACTGCCGAATGCGCCCCATTTAATTTTGGTGCATTTGATTTGAACTACTTGTCCACATAGGAAGTAGCAATTTTCTTTCTAATAAGAAGTGTAACAGTGAGTAGTACATTACGCATATACGTGTAACAACTCTTAATTCATCAGCGCACTGTAAGAGTAGAAATAAGGCAACGGATTGGCGAACCTAAATTCTTTGACACCGTAATACGAGGTGTTCAGTTTTTCAACGGAAAAAGAATACCGTACTAGATTTTGGTGTACCCAATTTGTCGACAGCGATTTCATTTGAGTACTGTGAAGCACAAAGGCCGGCACGATGCGAATGAATATGTGCGATTTTAGATGAACTCTAATTCAAAGTGCGTCGCCTTCAATCAAACTAACTAATACGTGCAGAACGCAACGGTCAAACCTAGTGACACAATTAACTGTGAGCTCCGTTGCTTCCTCTGTAAGACAGTGGCGAACACAACGGGTTGTCATTGACACTGTGGTGGGTGAAAAACGACAACCAGTTTTGACTTAGGAATTTGGCGTTGAAATCAAGTTAAGCCGGCGTACGTACTACAGCGGAA
>NW_008751676.1:5593-6371 GCF_000715545.1 Opisthorchis viverrini
CTCAGGTATGTGGATCCCACGTAACGGCATGTTATTCAGGGGTCCAGCCAGAACTTCAAGGTTCTTGCTCATCACTTGAAGAAGTGATAATTATGTGGTACCCCACCATAGCTAATGAAACATGAATATGCCTTCCGGATAGTCAAAAGCGAGATATTTTAATTGATAGATCATTTACGGTCAGGGGCAATCATGGGACAGATTTTGTCTTCAGTAGGACGACGGTCGGTGCATCACGCTTTTAGTTCACAGTATCATAAACGCCAGCCGAGAGGAGGCTGAGTTCGGCCGAAACAAGTTCGAACAGATGAACGGTAAGTTTTGGTCTACGCGTGGAATAAACTCGCCACAGTGAGTTGAAACACTTCAATGGAGTTGTTCTTCGTGTTGAACAGTCCTCATTTATTGAAAGGACTATTTCAAGTGCATGTAGTATAAACATTCGTATGATCGTTCGGCAATCACCTCCTTCAAGCTGCAAACAAAGATTTCCGAATGGAATGTGATATTTCATGAACCTCAATACGAAGCAATGGAGTCGTGGCAAGAACTCAACCCACTCCCAGATTCATCAGCCGCTTCAATCCCACATGAAGAGGTTTACGTGTCACAAGAATCCACGTACATGGGAAGTGCCTATAAAAAACCGCCGTGGAATTCAGTACATACAACTCACCGCATCATCCCAATTAAGGATCACATTAGGTTTCCACATCGGAGGGCCCTGTGAGTAGTTTCATAGTAATCCGTGGAGATGTGCGGTATCCCATGGACTGGG
>NW_008751676.1:10777-11772 GCF_000715545.1 Opisthorchis viverrini
AGTGTTCCAACGTGCAACCTCTTTCTGGACAGAGGTCTCCCTGACATCTAAATGACTTATTCGCGTATCAGTAATGTGGTCGATTGTAACGGACGCAGGTAGCTCTCACAAGCCACTACATTTTCTGTGCTTCGGGGTTAGTATCAAGGTACACCAATCCAATGGAGATGCTTCACGAATTACGGAGACCACGATCATCATCTCGTCCAGTTGCAGCCAGCCGGTTCCCGGTTGGCACGCACCATTAGTTAGTAGGCAGTGTATGTGTTCTGTAGAACAGTCCAAAAGTTGCTACACCGTACACTTTGGTGGTGCAGTGGAGATTGCACTCCCTGTTCATTCATAGAAAGTTGATTCTAGTTTTACTGTGAAGTTGGGGTCTAAAGTGTTCTATCCAGCGACAGTTTTGCGAATCCATATGCAATGGTGTCGTTGGAACGGACTGCAGCTGAGCTACATTTAAACCAAACTGAATGACAGATCTGTCGTTAATCCTGATCAGTCGTCCCCAACTGTAACGCACGTTGTCTGCTGACTGATGGTCTATCCGATAAAACGAGACTTGATTGCACATTGAAAAAAACTAGCAGCGCAGTGATCCGATGTTGAAGAGATACAATTAATCGGCAGTACCTGGAATTAAATAACCGAAATATGATTTCGCTGGCGACGCATCCACAGAACGGAATTTCCCATCGAGATAAAACTCCCTAATAGTGCAACGGCGGTTACTACTGGTGAGGCGTGCGGCAAATCTGTGGATTTCCCGAAGCTCCGCGCCGCGTTTACTGAAAGGTGAGCGTTAGTAAGGAACTTGTGAAACTGCTCCACAGCGTTTGTTTACGATTGTCTTATAGTCGATGAATATCCACGAAGGGTAAAAAAGATGCGTGAGAGTGCTCAGTGTTTTAAACTATGTGCATGTGAGACGTTTACTTTCCTGTCAAATAGTTTGCAACTGATTATTTGGTGTTTGATAATAAACGGCTTTGCGG
>NW_008751676.1:16597-18851 GCF_000715545.1 Opisthorchis viverrini
ACCTGTGTACAGGCTTGAGTGTACTACCGCGCATAGCCACGGTTATGCACTGCTCTGACATTCCTATTGGAATATAAGCCATTCGAACGATGAATGCTGCGCAGGTGAAATTTACCGGAGTATTGGTTCACACATGTGTGTTTATATATGGATATAATTGCACATGTATTGATATCTACACATATACTTGTGAAAGGTGCCGATCTCCATTCCATCCAGATACGCTTACCCATGCACAACTCAGGTGACGCCTATTCGGACATGAGGCAACATTGTTTGGGCTTAGTGCAGAATACGTGTCATGTCCTGAGAAGCCCAATTAAGTGACGCGCGGAATCACGAGCCACGAGTTATGAACTCATGAGTTTTATCGACACACTGCGGTGCTACACGTACAAAGGGTGTGTAGGAATGGGAGACAAATCTCGAATTATGGGGAGTTGCGTCTAATTGGCGCACGATTCGGTGCAGGTCCAAGAACGGCAAATCGACGTGAATTACCGACAAGCGTGAGTGCACAGCACTTGGCAACGCAAAGGATCAAAACGCGCGCGGCCAGATTCCGTCAGAATTGGTCCGGTGTGTTAAGGGTCAAAAGTTCATGAGGGAATTTTGGGTGCATATCGGCATTTCGCTCGCTAGTGACGACCATCTGGTATTTGTTTGAGGGTTGCCATCTCACATTATGACGCCGGAGCATGTCCAGTCATTTCTCTTGTGTGCGAGCCTCCAAGAGATTTTCATACACATAGAATCCTGTCTCACAACACCGTCGCCAGTGGATTGTGGGTGAATATTGGATACAACAAGTAGACGCAGAAAAGAGCGAGTTCAAGCAAGGGAATGTTTTAGTCGGGAGAAATGAGGTATATAGTTTAACCAAATCCAGAGTGGTTCCACTTAATCTATCCCCACTCAGCATACGACACCAGCCACAACGAGAGGCAAGAATGGTAGAATCGACTCTAGATACAGTCCCTCATGTTCTCTAACCAAGCGCTTCAATTTCACCTACCCCTTCTTGCATGCATAACTTCCGTATATTTGGATACCGAACCCTCGGAAGGAGCACTAGGGCTGGGATATCGCCCGGTTGCCCAAATCTCAACCGGGGAAGTCGAAAAGCAGAGGTCTGTTTCGAACCATGGAAACTCTGGTCAGCGATTTCGCGCTCACACTACTGAGTCAGCTCGCCCACGCCTCTGGTTCAAACAAACCGTGTGTTATGCCAAGTAACTCTTGGATTCTCATGTTGGCAGTTCGCTTGCTAGTGTTGATCTTCTGGCATTTGTTCGAGGGTCACCGTCTCACATTATCACTCTGGAGCAAGTCTAGTCATTTCTGGGTGCACACGCCTCCAATATATTTTCATACACGTAGAATCCTGTCTCACAACAGCGTCCCCAGCAGCGTAGCGTGTGCCGGCCAGCCGAGAGCAGACCCACCCTGCCAACTGGGCCGCGTGACATGTTTAATTATCCCCAGCAGTTTCAAGAATAAATAAGTGTGAAACTGCTGACAGTAGCTGCTTAAACTGCTCGAGGAGTTGATACGTGCCCCGTTGAGTCCGGAGCAATGAACTGATCTCACAACGAACTACACCATGCCGAGATCACCGTATTCGCTTGCGCCCCTCCAAGTCTACCGAAACGCCCAAAATATTGGGCAACTACACCGGTCAATCTATTATCAGATGACTACGTTTACATAAGGACACTGTGATCATCTACGTCTATGGAGGTACAAAATATGGTGGACTTGATGACCCAAGTCTTAGAGTAGCCATCGCGATGCAGAGGAGAGTCCCTTCTGAAGAGCTTCTCTGTACGCAGCGCTCAGTACCACAAAACGTGGTCAATGATTCCACACTTGGCACGGTTGATCGGAATCTCAGCTTCCCGACCTGAGTGCTAGGTGCATGCCCGAACACCAAGGACGAACATTTGTCAACATTCCTCGGTGGTCCCTCAGCTTCCCTGAGTGCTAGGTGCATGCCCGAACACCAAGGACGAACATTTGTCAACATTCCTCGGTGGTCCATGCAACCGCGTTGACGGTCGAGGTTTCCGAAATCTGGTCGCTTCGCCACTCTCAAGCTTAAATTTAATGGAAATTCAGGAGAGGAAAAACAATTATGAGTGAATTTTTGTTTCTGAGGTGAATTTTTTGATTCTGGATGGATTGATTGTGCCGCAGAATCGAATGGAATGTGTCTGTTTCAGCGGATTTTGTAGTAGTGTTGACAACAAAGTTT
>NW_008751676.1:18861-22659 GCF_000715545.1 Opisthorchis viverrini
TAATAGAAATTAAAAATTGTCAAATCTCTTCACGATAGCAAAAACTGAAATCGGTCTATGTGACGCCAATTTACGGAACGGTTTGAAATAGCTACAAACCAGGTAAGTTGACCCTGCTCAAAGTAGTATGCCAACCTAGAGTCGCTAGGCTTCTACCCAGAGGCAAAACCAGTGATTAGGAATACCTGAGATTTTTCGATCACCAGGACGAATAGAAGTGGCTACGAAATATAGGAACATTTTTGCGCAAACCAGCAATCCAATGGAACTGTTGCAGATTGATTTTCACTTCGCGTGAGACGATCGGAAAGGAAATCTACATTCTGAAATCTAAAAAACTGTGGTAACATAATAAGCATATTGTTCATCCTACCAAGCCCAGTGGAGATACTTGGAAACTGCATATTCTCAAATTAAATGACAATAGCTCTGACTAGCGAAAAAACCTTCAATGCGTGCACAAGAAGCAAACCTTCATTTAGCAGCTGGTGAACTTCTAACATTCACGCCAAGTATCAGGAAGGTAAGATTCCTCAAAGCAACATCAGAACGCCCGGAACCTAATGCATACCAAAACTCAACAGGAAAGCCGGCAAGCATCCAGGTCAGTCGATCACTCAATCAATTCAGGAAAACCTGATGAGGGTTCTTGGACGCCACGGAAGCATGACCGAATATGATCAGCGTTCAGGCATTTCATAGAGGCACGATCGACGCTGATGGGTGGTTCACTAACCCCATCAGACAGCCTGGATCAATGTCAGAAAGTCCCTTTAGATAGAGTGGGGCCGTCGTAACTTTAACCTCGCACTCGCACGCACTCGCTCTCTCGCACTCGCTTGTTCGGAATATAGCGGTTGTGTTCCCTTTTGTGACATTGGGCATTTAAACACATCTTCAAATCTTTTCGGTAACTCGTTTCTACATTGTATCCCAGTGAGTTGTCAGCATTTCGGTCACAAATATATGCATTTCGATGGAAGCGGGTATTCTGTTTGGCTGTCGGAAGTGATTGGGGAAACTGCAGAAGCAGAAAACCACCAACCATACCAGGTGATTTGTGAGATGAACGTGAGTTGAGTGTGGTTTTGCGAAACGCGTACGATCAGGTCCAACCCCTTGACCATCCACTGATTTCCGAATAAAGTTCCGAGCAACGAAGTCCTCTTTCACAACGTTCTGAGAGTTAAGGTATTCGAATTTCCGAAGAGTTGAAGTGCGTGTTCGCAGACATGAAACTGATGTGAACTTGGAGAAGAGGGATTTCCGCGTGGACAGTGAAAATAGAACGGCAAAACAGCCAGCCGAGGGAAGGGAATTCCGAACCGACAGGTTCATCATCTGAAATGATCTGGAGAATCATGACTCAGAATATCGCGCGTTTTTCGAACAGAAAAGTGGCGAGGCGAGTTCTACGCATGAAACAAACTCGCCCCAGTGAGTTGAAACTCTTCAATGGAGTTACTCTTCATGTTGAACAGTCCTCATCCATTGAAAAGACAATTTCAAATACACGTAGTATAAACATTCGTATAATGGTTGGGAAATCACCTCGAGCAGGTTACCGACAAAGATTTTGAATTGCAATATGTGATGTTTCGCGAACGTCAGGACGAATTATATGGGAAGTGCCTTTAAAATCCGCGGTGGAATTCAGTGCATCCAACTCACACCGCATCATCGCAATTAAGGATCACATTCGGTTTCCGCATCGGAGGGCGTTGTGAGTAGTTTTATAAGGATCGGAGGAGATGTGTGGTATCCCATCCGTTTGGCCACTGTTGTCTTGAATACCAGCCACTCATCGTTGACATGGTGGTACCATACAAGTTGTTCTACGAGATGAACGTGAGTTGAGTGTGGTTTTGCGAAACGCGTACGATCAGGTCCAACCCCTTGACCATCCACTGATTTCCGAATAAAGTTCCGAGGAATGAAGTCCGCCTTCACAACGTTCTGAGAGCTAAGGTATTCGAATTTCCGAAGAGTTGAAGTGCGTGTTCGCAGACATGAAACTGTTGTGAAATTGGAGATGAGGGATTTCCGCGTGAACAGTGAAATTAGGACGGCAAAACAGCCAGCCGTGGGAATTCCGAATCCTGCCGACAGGTTCATCATCTGAAATGATCTGGAGAATCATGACTCAGAATATCGCGCGTTTTTCGAACAGAAAAGTGGCGAGTTTCGGTCTACGCATGAAACGAACTCGCCCCAGTGAGTTGAAACTCTTCAATGGAGTTACTCTTCATGTTGAACAGTCCTCATCCATTGAAAAGACAATTTCAAATACACGTAGTATAAACATTCGTATAATGGTTGGGAAATCACCTCGAGCAGGTTACCGACAAAGATTTTGAATTGCAATATGTGATGTTTCGCGAACGTCAGGACGAATTATATGGGAAGTGCCTTTAAAATCCGCGGTGGAATTCAGTGCATCCAACTCACACCGCATCATCGCAATTAAGGATCACATTCGGTTTCCGCATCGGAGGGCGTTGTGAGTAGTTTTATAAGGATCGGAGGAGATGTGTGGTATCCCATCCGTTTGACAACTGTTGTCTTGAATACCAGCCACTCATCGTTGACATGGTGGTACCATACAAGTTGTTCTACGAGATGAACGTGAGTTGAGTGTGGTTTTGCGAAACGCGTACGATCAGGTCCAACCCCTTGACCATCCACTGATTT
Organism: Opisthorchis viverrini; assembly: GCF_000715545.1. Lineage (NCBI taxonomy): Eukaryota > Metazoa > Platyhelminthes > Trematoda > Opisthorchiida > Opisthorchiidae > Opisthorchis > Opisthorchis viverrini. The sequence goes on from NW_008751676.1 coordinate 21,553, forward strand.
CCGAATAAAGTTCCGAGCAACGAAGTCCGCTTTCACAACGTTCTGAGAGTTAAGGCATTCGAACTTCCGAAGAGTGAAAGTGCGTGTTCGCAGACATGAAACTGATGTGAACTTGGAGAAGAGGGATTTCCGCGTGGACAGTGAAAATAGAACGGCAAAACAGCCAGCCGAGGGAAGGCTGAATCCTGCCGACAGGTTCACCATCTGAAATGATCTGGAGAATCATGACTCAGAATATCGCGCGTTTTTCGAACAGGAAAGTGGTGAACTTCGGTCTACGCATGAAACAAACTCGCCCCAGTGAGTTGAAACCCTTCAATGGAGTTACTCTTCATGTTGAACAGCCCTCATCTAGTGAAAATACAATTTCAAATACACGTAGTATAAACATTCGTATAATCGTTCGGCAATCACCTCGTTCAGGCTGCAAACGAAGATTTCCGAATGGAATATGTGATATTTCACGAACCTCAGGACGAGGCAACGCAGGCGTGGCAAGAATTCAACCCACTCCATGATTCATAAGGTGCTTCGACTCCCCCGTGCCGCGAGGTTCCATGTAGGCTGCAAGTGCCCCTACAGCGGCCGCGGTGGAGTTCAATGCGTCCACCTCACAATATATCATCCCAATTAAGGATCACATTCGGTTTCCACATCGGAGGATGTTGTGGATAGCTTTTAAGGGATCGGTGGAGAGATGAGGTCTCCAATGGGCTGGGCAAGTATGGCTAGGCGAAACACGGAGCTGAACTATTGCAAGCAATCAAGCCTGTTTACGGGTTATTCTATTGCATGACAAACTACGCTCTACGAATTCCCGGTCCTCAAAGCGGCAGTAAAGACTGGCGATCCTCGAATCTATGAAGGAAGCAATCAACTAGCCTTGTGAATTTTGGTCTGTGAAGCTACTTCGACGAACAGTTGACAGCCACATAAAAGTCACAATTGTGGCAAGACAGTGCGACTGCAACATACTTGGGGAAATGTCTGTATCCTACGGATCAGAAGACCAATTTTTAATCAAGATCTTGCTCTCCAAGTGCCAAACAGGCGAGAAGCACCGTACAGTGTTTTATCCTTATTGACGTCATCGTCAGTGCGCGTCTC
>NW_008751676.1:23727-26565 GCF_000715545.1 Opisthorchis viverrini
CCGATGCATTAAACATCGCCATTGGCGCAGTCCTGCGCCAGACGGTTCATGGTGAAATACAACCACTTTGTCCATTTTCAAAAAAACTCCCGCTACGGCTGCTTCGGTCGACAATTACTCGCCATTTGCACTTCAATCCGGCATATTCGCCATTTTGTTGAAGGCAGACAACTTCGTGTTCCCACAGATCACAGGCTATCAAAGTTTGCCCTACAGTCAATAGCCCACTCCCAGATTCATCGGGTGCTTCGATTCTCCATGAAGAGTTTTACCTGTCGTGACGTTCCACGTTGGTGGGAAGCGCCCATACGACAACCGCTGCGGAATTCAGCGAATCAACCTCACAACGTATCGTCCCTATTAAATATCACATTCGGTTTCTACATCGGAGGGTGCTGTGTGTAGTTTGAGGAGATCGCTGAAGTGAGGTCTCCGATGGACTGGGAAAGTATGGCTAGGCGAAACACGGAGCTGAACTGCTTGCAGTGCCCGAGTTCAGCTTAGTAACGGATCTCCTTGCCTTGATAGGCTTAACTCGTGTGGAAGCCACTTTCGACTTTGGGCAATTACGGGGTGTAGGGATATCGGAAACTTTGATGTGGTGAGTTAGACTGATCGATTGATTGCGCAATTTCCATGAAATAACCACATGTTGTTCTTTTCGAGATGTTGGATGACTGCACGCGACTATTAAATTCATGAAGCAGGGGCAGAAACACTAGCCTCAGGCAAGGACAGGGTTAGAACGAGAGAAAGCGAGTACAGCGAGTGCGGAGAAAATCACGGTGGACAACAGTGAAGGGAGGATCGTTTGAATAAATCTGTTTCTTTATCGCCTTTAAAACTTCTCGTTAGTTTTACTCGGGCACTATTCGTTTTTATGTTCATCTTTCTACCGCCATTAATTCACTTTCTCGGGTTACCAAAGTCATCTTCTTCCCGTTGGTCTCAATTCCTGGATATGGCCTCCAACCAACTAACAGAGTTATTTTCGTAGTCTGCTTTCTCGGCCAGAGTATGCCTTCGACTAACTGGACAGTGTTTAACGTTATACCCGTTATTTGTGTGTATCTGTGTGGCAATACCTTTCGTAGTCGCGTTTCTACTCACCTTGGCGCGCTTAGTGAAACATACCACCACATTGTGCACTAACATTGGTACCGAATTACGTAGGGTACCACGACCGATAACCCCAGTTTTCTGGAAGCCTGTCAGCATATGCATTTTTAATAATGTGAACCGAATTCTGAGTTCTAATCAATAACTTTCTAACTTTTTGATGCCTTGCTGTGCTTGTCTTCCAGTGCACAAAGCCATCGCCACTATATTATATGGGCCTCTATTCGGCGCACAAACGCCACGCCCCCTGTTTGAGGCACTGAAGCTGCGATAATGCCATATGGTACACACCCAGACCAGATTAGCTGAGGTGCAAACGTTCGAACCAAGGAACACCTGGCCATTAAGTTTGCACTTTAAACATTGATCTATGTGGATTTCTTTCGGAAAATACTTGATTTGTAGGACATTACCTCACCGAATGATGTTCAAGAAGGTTCATTAGCGGTCCGGTCTTCGTCACAAAATGTTCAATTTTCGACCAATTCGAAGGAAAACCACTTCTAGGAGGGGTTCAACTTTCCATGCCCCATGATGTTGACTAGTATAAAACCCAAGGATTCAAGGGGTTAGGTGTAATTTTTGAGTAAACTGAGGTTATACTGAAAGGTTTTTTTGAAATTTTGAGGATTTGTAGGAATTTTGGAAGAGTAACGATCTTAGTGCCTTTACTGGTCGATATTCTAGTAAAAACTTAGAGTGATTATCTGCCAACCGATTTAGCTAAGCTAATGGCTTACAGGCGTACAACGTTTGCTTCAACCTTCTTCCGGCAATTCTGAGCAACTTCGCACTTATGGACTTAGAAAAAGCTATACAGCGGATGATCCAACGAGTTGACTGTGACTAATACGCCAATGTCGATCCTGCAGGTACAACCAATCTAGCAAACTGTTTTATGATATAAAGACCAATATAATATAGTATATAAATATGATATTCCATGATACACACTATTATTGTGTATAGGGAAAGAACTTGTACAAAACAATATATGCAATAGGTAATGACATGATTGCGTGGCAAAACGTTGATGTATGATATATGATATATAATATTTACTAGAATACTACAATAATATTGCACTGTAATATAATATGATGGGCCGTGTTACAGTACATAGTGTTTGTTTATTTCACTACAAGTCCGTTAGTGTTTCCCCATTGAAGTTGGTATTATGTGCCGTAGAAGAACAACATATATTTACCAGCTCAAGTAAACAGGATTGACACATTAGAGTTGTCAGTTAGAATCGCGGTGGTGCAATACTGAGATCAAATTTCGGGAGCTTAATCCCCATCCAGAACCTTCGTTTTAACCAGTTACTGTTTTTCTCAATGTACTGTCAGCCGATGGCGTTGAAGCCCAAAAGCGTAAGCGTATGATTTGCCACACAGCTTGCAGACGAACGGACGTTCTCCCGTGTGAACGATGGAGTGTCTTCGTAGGTCACGATTACATTCGAATCACCGTTTACAAACTCTGCACACGTGGTTGGAAGCATCATGATTCAGGAAACCTCCGTGATACAAGAAATTGTGTCTATGAAGTCTATTACCAGTATCAAAATAGCGATTGCTTAGCACGCATCGGTACGTATTCACTCGAGCTGAATGAGGTAGCCGAATAGGTTGTCTGAAGTTCGACAGGGGGTTGAACGTCTTTCGACCTATTCCGCATCGATTTGGTTACAAATTGTCGATCGAATGAGGTTCGCTG
>NW_008751676.1:27466-28804 GCF_000715545.1 Opisthorchis viverrini
GATGAATACTGAACAAGTTGAACGCCATGTTATATATGAACCCGTGCCACTGTGTAACTAGTTACTTCAAAATTGGCGTCGTCAGCATCGTCAGCCACAACCTTTTCGAGGTCAGCATAAAAACCTGGAAGACAGGAGGTTACGAGGTAGATGGTTATACCGGTGGATGCGGTAGTTGAACACGAGCACAACTTCCAGGTTGCAGAGGAACCACAGCATAGTTTGACCAAAAACACTCGGCTATAACTCCTGGGACTCTTGAAGGGATAGACTGTAAGGTTTGTTCGTCTTCTTGTCATGTCCTTGTCACCAGTTAAACAATTTCGATATAATTTATGCATTTTAATTGGTTCGCCCACCCAAGTTCTCTCGTCCACTGCTGCGTACAATCTAACCACACGCATGCGCATGCATGGGCCCATCCACGTACGCATCGACCTATCCACACGTGTACACATGCAGATACATGCGAACCTATGTTTAGTCACTTCTCGATTATTAGTCATTTTCAGAATGAATATTTCCTCGATTGATGTCTGTCACCAGTTGTACAAGAACTCTGTCCCTGTGTGCATTCTAGCCCGTTTAGGCACACCCGTTTTCTTTGAAACCGTCCAACAAGAAGCTGACAACAGGAGCCGATTACAGTTGGAATTACGAACGTGGTGCTGATGTTGTCCACTGTTTACGAGACTTTGAGAGCGCTCATTTCGTTGTTACATTCTGTGTTTTCCCGAAATGAGAGGCTCAGTTGCATGTAGCATGAAGGAAAATGCACGCTCAGTGATGGAGTCGATTCGACCGCATCTCGCTATGCATCATGTGTATTATCCTAAAATTCAGTATTGATTAACCGCACGTCGCGCCAACAGTTGTTAAATGCTGTGACTTTCACAAAAGGACTGTTAATATTCATTGCACACTCCAATCTAAACGATAAATGATGCAGGTTCTGGGCAATAATAATGATAACTACCCACGTTCATTCACATGCCTCTGATAACTAATAAGAAGATTTCGCCACACCACTTTAGCTAGCTGCCGCTAAACGGTGAAACGGAAGGGTGGTGCTTTGGTGGCTCATCACGTGCCAGCACCGTCCGCCAGCGTCGTATCGGGATTTCGTGATGGAACTGGAGTGGAGGTGATTACGATTAGTTCAGGGGCCAATTTGACCTCCAGAGTCTTGGGGGTGCAACTAAAGCGAAAGGTATATTATTGCTGTTCGCGGACAAAAGAAATAGTTGATGACAATTTGGGGGACTGCTCGTGTTCTCGTCTGTTATGACGACTTCGACCAACGTGAAAACAACCGTTCCAACAATCTCAGCGAATGAA
>NW_008751676.1:29637-47127 GCF_000715545.1 Opisthorchis viverrini
CTAAGCGCAAGCCGTCTACTGGAACTCATCATTCAGATGGTCCGCCTGAGTCAATTACCCGGGTCCGATTAAATTGAATTTGTTCGGTTTACCAAACAATGGGTTTGAGAAGAAAGCGTTTCTTTGACCGTTTTTATCCCTATTCAAATGTTGCTTGTCTTTGGATACACCCCTCAAATGTCACTTACGTATTTCACGACGATCTGTCTCGGTCAGTTCTGCGATTCGATTGTCATCTGTAATTTGCAGAAACAGCAACAACGTGTGACTCATTAAGATAACACCCAGTTGGTCCTGCATGTCTTTTCCGCTGAAGGTGACCTCATTTTTAGCCCGTCGAGGAAGATACGTATTCCTGGGGAGTGCGCTCGACAGATGTTTCTAATCCGCATTTGAAGTTCCGAGTTGTCGGCCCAATAGCAACATCAATAGTCAACATACAGCTATCACTATGCCCCAGTGGAGCCTTACTTAACGGTTGATCAACGAAGTGTCTTCCGTTGGTGATAACCAAATCCAGGAGGAATGTTGGTTTGCTCAGGTGGTATGTTGAAGGTCAATGGTAGACCACACGAAGAAGACGATAATCGATATCACGCGGTGGGATTTGAACACAAAGTGCATCGCAAACATGTGCAGCAATGAGGTCCAAGGGAACAACGGAAATGGGCAGGGCCGCATGTGGGTATAGAGCAACCACACCTGCCCTCTTGAGTTCTGAGCAAGCTCAGAAGATGGAGTAGCTGTCTATCGAGACCTCAGCGTCCCAGACATCCCGTTTGAGTCGGGTTGTTGTAAGTGCACTTATGTACGGTTGTCCTAAGCACCAACAGTTGAATATCGCGGGTTTTGCTGATAAGACAGAGGTACTTTGTGTAGAAGCACTTGATTTTGGCTTCGTCCAAGGGTGAGAGCAGAGAGGCATGCCAACAGAGAGGTTGACATATATTTATTAATTCTACGCCAGGTTTGATTTCAAGGTTTCAAAGGGGCCTCTGGGGCGTACTTGTCTGCTTTTTGACCTAGACCTTCCAATGCCTGATGTTTGTTTGTAGGGGAATAGTTTGTCTCTTGCGAACTCTGATTCACGCGAACCCTTTGCTTTCTTGGGCACAGTTTTTACCCTCGTGGTCGAAAATTTCGATGTTCGTTGCATGTAGCTCATGCAGTGACACCTTTTGGATACCTGAATTTGCTATTCGAAGATTTGTAGTAAACAAAAGTTTGTCTGTTTCCTTGGGCATCCGGGCGCGGTTTAGTTGTCAAAGTGCCTCTCTAAGACCATGTTGGGTTGATTGTGCTTTAGATGGAACCACAAGTGAGTACAGCCTTTGGAGGCACACGCAAGAGTTTTGTTTTCTAAAATGACCGCATATCAAATTCAGCAAGTACCATTCCGATCGAGCGAAGTTAACGTGGCCTATTCTACCACAGTTGCCTACCTCTTGTGATCGTACGGCCCCTCAGGTAGTCTGTGATCAGCAGGTTCAACCCAATCTAGGTGGGATGCAGGAGACTTGGGTTCATGTTTGACGACTAGACCAGATGTCTTTGACGGAGTGGATCCAGAGGCTGGCAGTTTCGCATTTTCAGAAGAACCTCCAGAGCCTTCAAATAAGTGCCAGCTGTTCCTCAAGTGTTCCGACTAAAATGGAACATGTGCACCGATCTCTTAGAGTTGGAAGTGAGGGTATGTTTTTATTATTGACAGGTGTCTCACTATTTGCGGAGAGCATAGCGCTTTTAAAGTAGGGGAAGCTGGCGCAGAAAACGCGGTTTAGGAGTGGGGATAATCTGTTTATTTGGTCACCCTAAGGATCCCATCTGGCCTGGAAAGCGTATCATTGCATTCCACTTTTTACGCTGGACTGACTTCCGTTTCGTATGCATCTGTTGTGGTTCACCGACAGTTGTAGCAGAGGGCAGCCCGTTATAATTTGGCTCCTGATAAAGGTGATGTGTTGCGAAAATAGACAGAATTTTTCAAGCACAGATGATGCTTGAATGAAAATTCAGCCAAATGACACGTGTGAACTCTATGAATAGGTTGGGCAGCGAAATAATTCGTTGACAAATTTGCACAACCAATAAAGGAAACCAATCATTTGCAATCTAATTTCGTTTTTCAAGAGACCCACCTGTAACCCAGCTGAATCTCTCGGTTTTGATGTTTCAAGGCAACTGAATGTGCTGCACCAGGCCGCCTCATATTTTAGTCGCTACGATGTTCGAGCTATAGCGATGCAAATATTTTTGTAATGCACTACTCATAAGGTTGCTGAAAGCTTCTCGACAGACCACGACCGGTTTTGCTCTGCTTGGTGCGCAGGTAGGCGCAGTCCCGGGTTTCCGCCAAACTTATGTTTTACTTGAAACCAAATTGCACGAAATTAGCGAATATACACTCATTTGCAAACTACTTTGGTTTTTCAAGAGATTCACCCGGAACCCATGTGAATCTCTCGGTTTTGATGTTTCCAGGCAACCTTTTCAGCAACCTCATGAGCAGTGCATTACAAAATATATATGTCTCGCAATATCTCGTCAATTATCCTTTTTTTGCAATACATAGTGAGACTTTTCGGTCAATTTACGGAACCCACATATGTGTGAGCGTTTTGACCAGTAAAAATTATCCTAGGGTGAAGAGGGCTATCCGTCTACCAAAATCGATCTGGTTCAGTTTTAGCTCAATCCATATATTGGGCGCTCATTATGGCACACACTCGTAGTGATGCTAAACCATCCCGTTTGTTTACCCGCATCAGTTATCCCGGTTGCATAAAACTTTGAGGTAGCAAATTTGTCCTAGCCTAAGATGTACAGCTAAACTGATTCCAAAACCGTCTCTGGAATTAAAAGTGCTTTTATCCAAATTTGTGGTATAGGATAGTGTTCACCGGAAATCGCAAAAATCGCACCGAATGCATACAAGTTCTGTTAAAATGTGTTTAGACAAACCAAGAGTTTATCTTGAGGGTGAAATATATTTTCTAATAGCCACGTTGTAATTTAAACTAAATTAAGTTAAATTAAATTAAATTAAATTCTTCGTTGTCGTTCTCCCTACCTGCGTATAAAAAATCACCAAAGGTCACACAAAAAAATAATTAGCCTTATTTTGCGTACGTAAATTTGAACAATACAAATATGACAAAGTATTTCGTCGTTTTAGCAGGCATTTAGCCAGAAAAGCCTAGGCAGTGGAATCAATCACAGCTGTTAGGTTGGGCGCACTTTGAGTGAAGTGCTGCGCACGCTGTACCGGGTTTTTGATGAGGTTTTACCTTTGCCTGCATGGTGACCCTGGTGGTGAATTACTTTCTGGAGCACAAACAATCAGTCGGCAAGTCTCTTTTCTGATAGCTCTCGACATCCGACGCCTAACTTGCAATGAATTAGACGAATACAGTTTTCTGATTTACTGCGGAACACTAACAAGGTAGCATACTGAAAATAGAGTTAGGAAGGTGCTGAACACCAAAAGATGTCTACAGCTGACACCTCCAGAGCTGAGGTTTATTCGTAAATAGATGGCGGTTTGCTCGCTGAGGTGGACAACATGCCATCGGTTCTTGAGAAGCTCACGGAATCTGGCTGTGTACGTTTGGTGATATCTAGTCGCATTCCCTTTGCCTGCACGCAACCGATTGCATTGATTCAACGCTCCCAGACGTTATAAACTTTGATTCTATGCGTAATGCGAAGCGCATTGCATCAGTTCTACCTATGTGGGTGCAAGCCTGATGGATGGCACGGCAAACAGACAACCATTTGTGTATGCCTTCCTTTAAAATGAACGTTTTGCGCCTCCGCAGAAAATGTTTGGCTCGTTTGGGGAGATGATGGATGATAGACGTTGAACTGATAAAACAACATCGCAAACTTGGGTGTCGAAAACTGTGTTTGACTGCGACAAAACGATGTACTATTTTACGGATGATAAAAATCAGAAAAGACCTACGATACATGAATCTACAACCGTTCTCCCTCTAGAATATCTCCAATCGCCGAAAAAATCTTCCTCTGCCTGACTCACATTGATGATGTGACCAAGTGGGAATATGCGTAGTTGAAAATAACCGTGTAAGTTATTGCAAGTCTGGATATCCTACTTGAAGCAGATCCTATTACGTCTCTCATCAAAGTTCCGACTAACCGTAAGTGGGTCACCCATGCGCAGCGGTGTTTATTTTGCCTCGCAACCCACCGTCTTGAGAACATGGACGGTTGTTTGACGGTCTGGATCGTATGTTTCAGGGGCGCTCTCGGTAAAGTGAGTGGCTCACGCGTGAGCATCAGGTTCACATGACGTACTGTGCCTGAACGCTCATCGTCGTCGACCGTTGTTGAATTATATACATATATATACATATATATACATATACATACATATATATATATATATATTCGTGTCATGAGAGACTGCTAGCACATCTGGCAGTTTCTTACGATCAAATTGGTTTTGGGAACGCTGTTATTTATTGTTCTGTCTCTTGTGAGAACTGTGACTTAGGATTGCTTTTTAACTAGAGAATGAGAGCTTCTCAAGCCTGAAAACAACGAAACAAGTGACATAAACCTAACCCTAAATTTGCCTCCTGGTCTAAATACACTGCAGCCCCAGGTCGAAGGTTTATCCCAATGGATAAGGCCGGTGGTTGTTTGCTCCGATGGGCCTCCAAATTTTGGGTTACTGGAGGTCACGTAAGATTGTCAGTTCGCCTTTGTCTCGCGATGTTTTTTGAGCCAATCATCTGCTTGGGCTTGATATGCAGGCGAATCGACCTTCAAAATAGTGTTCACCTGCTACGTGGTGCAGATGTTTGGACGTCTCTAACAACCAACGCCCTAACCGATGGGCAGACGTTTAGTAGACGGTTGACGTGCAAACTGGTCGGTCTTGTGAATCGTTCCTAAACTTTCTTCTGGTCTGCCTGATCTGTTAAGATGACCCAATCGGTCTCTGAGATGAAATGTGGTGGAATTTGATGGTTTCTCTCAGAACATTTGTAGCCCAATACGACTCGCTCTATTTGTGTACGAGCGTAACCCTCCTGAATAAGTTGACTCTCTCCAGTCACAAACCTCTGGTGCTATCTCTGTAGGATCAAAGTATTCCAGTTTAACTGCTCCAATGAGTTGTGAGCTGTTTCCTGCCAAAACCTGAACCGTAAGTGGTCACCCATGCGCAGCAGTGTTTATTTTGCCTCGCAACCCACCGTCTTGAGAACATGGACGGTTGTTTGACGGTCTGGAACGGTTTGGATCGTGTGTTCCAGAGGCGCTTTCTGGATATAGGGGCGGCTCACGCGTGAGCATGAGATTCACACGACGTACGATGCCTGAACGATCATTGTCGTCGGCCGTTGCTGAATTAATCAACTGGTTGAGTGTCCGATAGTTAGAAGCCTTCTCTCGATCGGATGCTCTGGGGATTCTCTACTGTTGTTTTAATTGGATTCGAGAGTCTTATTATGTTTAACGCATTCTGTGTTTACGTGCAGAAACCTCACCTTCGAACGGTTATCAACCTGACATCCACCTGCCACTTTTTCGCTTCATTTCCAGACAAATTGGGTTTAATTTCAAAATTGCGCTTTGAAAAGTTTGCACTCGCTTGTTTGCAATACGATTGTTGTGTGTTCCTTTTGGGCGAGTGCTTTTCCAGCACGTAGCTACTGGAGTGGAGATAGCAGTTGGCTACAACATATAGTCATAATTTCCACTGTATCAGTAAAACTTGCCAAAGGCTTACACAAGCCTGTCATCAACCTAATGGTCATCATCGGCATCTCAATTGCTCCAAACTTAGTCAATGGAAATACGTTTACCCCGATCTTTTACAACTTTCTTTGTTTCTTCTTCAACTGTCTACATCCTGACACAATGTTGATCGGCATCAGGTGTAGAAGTCTGTCGGTCGCATCGAGGAAGCTAAACGGAGAACACAACCTGGTGGGATCACAGTTTTGCTAGCAAGAATACTGTAGCCAACTGACAAACCACTTGGATTTTCAGGTAAGAAGGTTACAATTGTTGATATCGGAGCATTTCGGGATTGATTCCGAGGCACCTAGTGAAACAGTCATTCTTCTCAACATGGAAAAGCTTTAGGAGAAGACAGCGTACTCCCAGGGGTGTGCGAGCATTGCCACACTGTAACGCTTCCACCTTCACACACACACACACACACACTATTCTGTTACGGTTGGTGGAGTCTGTCACTTCTAACTGGGGTGCCCAGGTATTTTCTCAATCCATAAACAAAATGACGAAATGGTGTGCGAAAATAATCCGTGAATCAGTCTCATAGACAGATCAGCTCAGATTTTTGCGCTCGTACTCTTCCTCGAAAGTACTGGATACTCAAACACTGTCAACTCATTGGGTATTTCATTGGTTTTCTTCTAAAGCATTGCGTACTATCTTCCTTGCTGGAGATATGCCATTGTTAAAACTTGTCACTTGTCAACGGTGGATCGAGTCCGAGTTTACGTCGAGCAGACCTTTGAGTTTTAACTCGGTTCTTGTGTCAGAAAATAATTTCTCATATAATCCCTTCCTTATTGCTTAGGTGATGCGACAGGCAACAAGAAGATACCCTGACTCTAAACGAAAAGCTGTTTGTGACTGAGTCAGCTACCATGCAAGATTCTTCGAAATTACGATCGAGAGAGATTTCCCCCTTGCAATTAAAAGCTCAAGAGCACAATCCTTCGCAAGAGAGATGGATTCGAACCAAATACTGCATTTTTCTATACAAGCTCTATCATTATACACAATGGGCGAACACTATAAGAGGTTGAATTCCGCTTTGATACAGTAAGCTACACCTTAATGCAACTTATGGAAATCGTATGGAAGAGGACCGAATTCAACCTGTCGCAAAAGCTCCCTGCATTCAAAGAGGCGATCGCCCATCCCTTATTTGTGGGTGTGAAACTTGGGCCTTCACATAGGATAAGTACGTCCGCAGAGTTATGGATTTGATCACTGGTGTCTAAGGGCCTTATGGATATTCGGCGGCTCGATATACTATTGAAATGGGTCGTTAGAGTATGCTGCTCTAGAAGAATAATTCCCAGGCAGATACCGCGGTAACGATGAGTTCAGTGGCTCTGTCATGTTGCCTGAAAACAAATCTCGCAAAATGGCTTTAGTCCCAATATCAGTGGTTCATGCCCGAAGTGGTGCTGTGATCTTGCAGGGTAGCTGACAACATGGATCGAGGGAGTTCAGTTTAAACCTGGTAGGGCCCGAATTAGTTGCTGTCCAGTGCGGAGCTGTTCGTAGTCGGTCGCAGTGTGAAGCATCTCTGAGGCCGACTCGATATGAGGGCGCAATCGATGTTAATAACTTAACCATGTACCCAAGATGCTTAAAATGCAATTATACGCTTGAAGACATTCCATCGGTATCGAATGACAGTTTTCTATCCAAAAGCCATTAAACGTTGCATTCCAAGCATGGTTTCTCCTGTTGGAGGTCCCGTGACCAAATATTCACTGCGACCACTATCGTCACAACGCGCCCCGGGAAAAGCCCAAAGGTGGATGGAATAACGCCGGCTATAGTACTCTCTCTTCTCACCGTCGAATTTCATGCACAAGGAGACGATTTCCGCCTGTTCTGCGTGTGTCATCTAGATTCGCATTAAAAAGGTGTACATGTTATCTATTGTCCTCGGGACTGTAAACAAAGACGCTGAATGTTTCGGGGCGAGGAGGGGGTGGTTGCCTCATGTTGTCCGTTTTGGAACAGCTAATCCCGTCCAAAGTGCACAAAACCATCGACAGCAGGCCTAGTCATCAGGGATTACTACCTTCACAAAATAACAGATTTAAGATTGATAATCGTGTTCGGAAACCAACCTTTCAAAATATTCTAAGCCGTGATTATTCAGCAGTTTATAAATATCACATGCCAAGTTATCAATTGCAAGTCGGTTTATTTTCATCACAGTTCCCACCACCTAAAATTCGTGATCCAACCTCATGACGCTTGATCGTTTGATTGGTGCTCTTTCGCCACGGTTGGGTTGGGATGGGGTTTTTGTCACAGTTTGTGTAAATAAATACGATTCGATCGTATATATTTTTGTAATGCACTACTCGTAAGTTTGCTGAAAACTCCTCGACAGCCCACGACCAATTTCGCTCTTCTTGGGGCTCGTCAGTTAGGCGCAGTCCCCGAGTTGAAACCGGTTCGATTGCGTTCGTCCCGAATTCAATCGGCTCGGTCTATGCGCACCGCACTTTGGGATTCCACAACAGGGATTGCCGTTAAAAAGTCCCAGTAAGTCAACCGACGGAAGTCACTCGCTGTAAAATCCCATAGGATTCTGTTCACCACCCACTTACATCCTGCGCTGTCACGCGAGTTAGGCATCTAAACAGGCAAGGTGCAGAGTACGACTACCCTCTGCTTAACAATGAAAGAAATTTCCTCAAAGGAACACTTGTACACCAACGTATACGTACAACGTTTTCCCGTTTGGATCAGTGGCTGGTTTCCGAATCGACTTTGCCAGTCAGGTGTGGCAAAACTTCTGTGTGCATAGTTGCAGGACCAAAGACAATTTGCGTGGATTGTATTTCAACATGCATATCCTAAAGAAATTCGCTTCGTGAGCAATTTGATCACACTGCTGATCAGCTTCTCTTGGCCGGACGATTAAGTGTTCTGTCCACCAACTGGGGAGGTGGCGGGTCCGAAACCCCTTGAGGTTTCGTGGGGTGCGCGGTGTTAGGGATTTGTAATGGGCATGAAACAGCTGTACGGGACACGGACTGGCTTCATTTACAGGAGAATGTTTCAGCTGAAAACTTTTAACGGCCCAATTCAAGCCGTCAGCCAACCCAAACCAGACGGTATACTGGCGTCATTGTACATATTCACGTAAATTCGGAAAGGTTGGACTGTGAATAAGAAGGCCTACAAACACTAGCTGACGTCAGGATCACAATTTACGAAGCAGTTGTGCAGAAAATGGTGAATTTCGAAAGTTCGGTAGCGAAACTGGTAATGCGTACAATACGGACAAAACCGGCCTGATTTAGTGTGCAACCTTAAGCACAATTCTCGATTTAAAGGGCGTGTTCAGCATAAATCTGTACGACACTAGACGATGTAACCACGCTGTAAACTGGATCCCAATTATTTAGATATCTTACTGATTACTAGATAAACCGAACAGTTCTGCCTTCATATATTCGCGACCTATTATGTCAACCTGGATGAATTCGGTGACTTCTCTTGGAAATTTGAGCATATATGTATTCACGAAAATTTCGAACGAGAACGATCCACATAAGGGTGATTTTCGTCTACGCATGAGTACTCCCTCGTAGACGTTTTTCAATACCGTACTGTCCCGCTACCAGGATTTAGTTCGTTGATCACCTTGAGCATGCTCATCGAATTTCTCGAACCAATGAATAAAACTGGGACTGGAATACGATCAATCGAATATAAAACACGGAATTTCCAGTGCTGGGAGGGAAAAACATCTTTAGCGTATCTTTCAAAGTGGGACCGATGTGTTCACTTAGGTTTTGTGAAAGCGGATCTTTCGACTCACTGGGATAAGACTTTTGAGAAATGAAACACTTTCAACTAAATCATACTTCGTTCGACCCTTCTGACATGAATGCCATTATCGCTGCAGGCGGACGGACAAGTAAATTAGCCAGATTTGAAGGACTCTCGCAGTAGGGTGGATTCTAAAATTATCTTCAAGCAACCCTCAACTAACGTTATCCACGCACAAAATCCTTTATGGAGTTTGTGTGGCGGAGAAACAGGCGTTCGTTTTTATTCAGATGTTCAACCATTTACTCGCTGTCTCCTAATCAATGTAATTTCCTGATCGATTGGAAAGGGGCGCGTACACTCAGCAGTTGACCGGGGGTAGGGTTAAGACTTGCTGTGCAACTTGCCGATCTTGATTGCTATGGCTGTGCAAATCTAGATACCAGTCGCTTTTAGAACTCAATTAGTCCCACAGAACTCGGGTTAAACGGAAATTCTGTTCTTTGAGAATTAGCCTTGCAAGTACTTAGGACTCACTCACTGTGTAGTACTTTGGGACATCTTCATTCTTCAATAAGCCACATAAACGAGCATTTCAGAGCAGTCACCGATGTTGTCGAAGTGACTACACACTGCTTACGATATTAGGGTAGCTGAATGATGAAGTCAAGTTTAGTAGATGTTCGTTAGGAAAACTCATCAAAAACATCATACCATATCTTCTGATGCTTCTATGTCAACGATGTGTCACTGGTATTCAAGTCAACAAGAGCCAAACGAATGCTTCGTTTTTCATAGCAAGAATTCACAAACGGTTTGTGTCAAGTAGATCAGATTTGTCGAGGCTCAAAACAGCAAGCCAACAGACAAATGTTGATTTTCGAGCCTCCATCCAGGTTCGTATGTGCCAGTTGTGTCTTGGAAGTACCCAAATTTTCAGCATGGTGTAATGGTGTGCTTGCGATAGTGGCGTGTTCAAAATCTAACCTGTCTATATAATTTGCCAGGATGTGGGCCAGTCCCAAGACACCGTAGCATGCTCAACCCGTTTGGGAACCAATCACTTTAGCTCAAGCACTTACACTTCACAGCGAAGGCGAAAAGTCAGCCTAACCATCAGTCGATTCAAACGAAACAAACAGTTGCATATGCGGCCGGATTTGAAAGCAGAGGATGAATCGACTGTTCCTGACTGTGTTTTGCCATGGCTTGTCAGTTCCACCACGCCCTGAGAATGCGTGCGTTCAATGACCTATTCAACCTGATCAACAGTTTCCAGCTACTAAAAGGGCGGTCAAAATCCGACGAACCTTACTCGCGTTTACTTGCTCACAGCATCCGTTATGGTTGTGGAATACCATGAAATGACCCCAAAAGTGAAGGTTGATTGGCTTCGTACATGCTCATGATCAATGCCTGCAGTTCACTTTGACACAGACAATTGAGATACGTTCAAACGCCCAAACGACTGCGATCGTAAATTCTACTGCTCTGAGCGTCGCATTATCCAATAGGATAGCCCAGTTTGATGCTCATTTCATGCATCAGGTGGCTCTCAGGACGAAAGACTATGAAGGAAAGACGATTGCTTCAAATCTATCGACAAGGTGCGTTTCAACCGTATGCATGTTCCAACATCCTGAAAACGCCAATCGTCCATTCATTCCGTAATTCTTTGTAACTTGTGGCTGCGTTTGACATTAAATTTCGTCTCTACAAACTAGAAATTGTATCGCAAACTGGAGTCCCCAATCTGGTTTGAATGCCCAATGAACTGTCACAGAGGACCAATGTGGGTGGCCATACGTGAACCGGAGGTGGAGATAAGTAATTCTGTTTTCATTCATCCACGCATTCAACGATGGGCATGTGAAAACCAGAATGTGATTTGCATTGTTCTACCACCCGGTTTGAATGTTCACGTGCAGTTTGTTGTTTCATGAAAACAATGCGGTCGAAGTTAATCTGTCAAGGTTTTAACAGATCTATAGCATTTCTCACAAGCCACAGAAAGCTTTGCATTGAAGTAACGCTTGCTTAGATGGTGGAGCGTGTGCTCGGAAAGTGAGGCATCCTGTCCATAGATTGAGGCTAGTTGTGATCGCAATCCATTCGCCATGGGCATTTCACATTTGTTAAAGGAGATGCGTGCAAACTTGGTTCACTCTATTTGGGCATGCGAACATGGACCTATCCAAATCACCATGTGACTTCGTTAGAACTGTTTCAATGATGGGACGTCACTTTTTCGCTTGTGACCATCTAGAGAAGTGGGGAGCAATTAGATGCTTTATTCAAGCGCTCAATTTAATTTCCATTTGTTCGAAATCATCAATCAACTCAGCATTTGGAGGACTGCTTGGGAGAGAACAGCCTGCGGATGCAATGATGAGGGGCATGACAAAGTCCGAAAGTCCGTTGTCTGAACTGAGGCAAACAAAGGGATTGCGGTTTCTGAGGTGTGGACACGGTTAACCGACAACGATCCCGCTGTGCTATGCTCTGCTCGAGCATCTATCCGTGTACTACTAACCAGCTGGGTGTGCAAACTGTCCGTAATGTGGTGAGAACTGAAAAGTTGAGATAACTGAGCGTCCTCCAGTTCAGAGACAATTTAGATATGCAGGCCGAAAACCGGTTTGGGGCTTTTCAGTAAGTTCCGAATTTGAACAAACTTGAAAGTTCCGAAACGCACTGTCGTGAAGCTCAGCTAACGCAGTGAATGTTAACCACAAGTCTGTACTGTACACGGTGGTGCCTAATGTTTCGGTGTGTGCGTGACGCATGCTGGCACAGTGACGTCCTGTCCAATGTGTACGCACTCGAGTGTGTCAGTAGCATCGGGTGGAAGGTGCACTCATTGCACTTAATGTGAAATCACAATGAAGAGCACATACGGACATTCTTACTTGACAGTTGCACAAATACGACTTGACCTGAGGTGGGCCATCGTGATGCACCTGGCCTCGGCGGTAGGTGCTAGCACCATAAACGAAACTGGTGGAGAATATTAAGTGTGATTTCACAGATCTAAGCGAACTGACTGAAAAATTCTATCAAGCAAATTTGAGGCACTATCACATACTACCACATACATACATACATACATACATACATACATACATACATACATACATACATACATACATACATACATACATACATACATACATACATACATACATACATACATACATACATACATACATACATACATACATACATACATACATACATACATACATACATACATACATACATACATACATACATACATACATACATACATACATACATACATACATGCATGCATACATACATACATACACACATATACTATCGCATACTATCACATTACCTCTCGGTAAGTAAATTGCCAAACGCCACACTTACAACAGCAGTCCACCTTCCAATCAGGCAAACATTTAAGAAGTTTTGTGGGCGATAAAGAAACAGACTTATTCAAACGATCCTTCCTTCACTGTTGTCCACCGTAATTTTCGCCACACTCGCTGTACTTGCTTTCTCTCGTTCTAACACTCTCCTTGCCTGAACCTGGTGTTTCTGTGTCCACCTCATGAACTTAATAGACATGTGCAATCGTGCAACGTCTCGGAAAGAATAATATGTGGTTATTTCATGGAAATTTCGTAATCCATCGATCAGTCTAACTCACCACATCGAATTTCCCGATACCCCTACACTCCGTAACTGCCCAACGTCAAAAATGGCTTGTTTGCGAGTTAAGCCTATCAACGCAAGAGGATCCTGGAGAAAGATCACGGCGTTGTAGATAGGGCAGTGGAACAAACCAGTCATTCTACGTTTTCCTCACGATCACTAGTCACATTCAGACAAGACGCACACTGAAATCAGGCACTGCAAGCAGTTCAGCTCCATGTTTCGCCTAGCCATACTTTCCCAGTCCATCGGAGACCCCACATCAGCGATCTATTTAAACTACCCATAGCACCCTCCGATGTAGAAACCGAATGTGATATTTCATTAGGATGATACGTTGTGAGGTTGGTGCGCTGAATTCCACAGCGGTCGTCGTATGGGCGCTTCCCACCTACGTGGAATGTCACGACAGTTAAAACTCTTCATGGAGAATCGAAGCACCTGATGAAGCTGGGAGTAGGTTTTTGACTGTGGGGCAAAATTTGATAGCTTGTGATCTGTGAAAACACGAAATTGTCTGCCTTCAATAAAACGGTGAATATGCCGGATTGAAGTGCAAATGGCGAGGAGCTCTCGATCGAAGCAGCTGTAGCGGGAGTTTCTTGGAAAATGGAAAAAGTGGTTGTATTTTACCATGAACCGTCTGGTGCAGGACTGCGTCAATGGCGATGTTTAATGCATCGGCAGAAGGTGATTAATGGGAGTCAGGTTATGACATATGTTTAAAGAATCAACCAGTAAAGATGTAACTTGTTTGAAAGTTCGCCTAATGGAGTCGAGGCTCTTCTCCAACAATGACAGAAGCTGAAAGTTATTATGGAAACTACGGAGCCACTTTCCAATGCACCTATTCAAAAAACATCCGGAAAAGTACAAGACGACGCTTGGAAAGGTTAATTTCTCATTAACCCTGTGCATATGAGATATTTGCGTTTGTTTCTAATAGCCTTTAATCGGTTGTCTCGTGTTTTCTAATGAATGACTCTCCAACGAAGGGTCTTTCTTCTTCCCGTGTCAGTGTCTGCATTCTTCAATCTGTCAAGACTGCTGCTCACCATACTGTAAATCCTTCAGATCACAGCCACTTATTAGGGACTAGTGGGCTTTCGGGCAGCCTTCGTTCAAACGGCATCTTCAGGTTGGGCAAATGGCGTCATACACAGTTTCTCGACAATGTGCTACATATCGGTTCTCGTGCGGCATACTCCTTCATCTGGGTGTGTTAGGGCCTTGTGTGACTCTACGTAACGCTACCTGTTTCGACGACGATATTTCTCACCATGCGTCAGAGATGACCTCCTCACACTGGCAAACCTAGTGGTTTCACACATTCAGCCAGAATCATTTCCCTCGTCAGTTGTCATTTCGCACCATCTCCCCCTTGTATGAGCTGCAAATTTCCGTTTGTGATAAGCCATCACCTGTTTCGCGACGATATTTCTCACCATGCGTCAGAGATGACCTCCTCACACTGGCAAACCTAGTGGTTTCACACATTCAGCCAGAATCATTTCCCTCGTCAGTTGTCATTTCGCACCATCTCCCCCTTGTATGAGCTGCAAATTTCCGTTTGTGATAAGCCACCTCACATGTGGCCGACACAAGCACAATCAGTAGCCGTATTGGTAGAATGATCATTCTGATTTAGTTCAATATTATATCCCCGTCCACCTTCTTTGCCTAATCGTGATTATGAGTTGAAGTTTGCCCCTTCTCTTTTCACTGTCCACGCGGAAATCCCCCTTCACACGGCTTCTTGTCCGCGAACACGGAATAAAACTCTGCGCAAATTCGAATGGCTGAACGGTAAGGAAGTTCTGGAAGAATCTTTGTTGCACGGAATTTTTTCGGAAATCCGAGGATGGTCAAGCAATTGGACCTGATCGTACGCGCTTCGCAAAATCACACTCAACTAACGTTCATCTCACAAATCACCTGGTATGGTTGGTTGTTTTCTACTTCTACAAGTTCCCCAATCACTTCCGACAACCAAACAGAATACCCGCTTCCAACGAAATGCATATATTTGTGGGCGAAGTGCTGGCAAATCACTGGGACACAATGTAGAAACGAGTTACGGAAAAGATTTGGAGAAAGATGTGGAAAGGAGGTTTATTTATTCGTTTATTTAAATGCCCGAAATTCTATGCACATGAGACAGAAATTGAAGGAATAGCACTAGGCGCCCTCACAAATGTGGATTTCGGACTTACCGCAACATTTCATCTCGTACAGCTTAGCCGTTGAAGCGCTCAATCGATACGAACCGTGAGTATCGTCAAACTGACAGGCATGAATTTCTTCCTACAATGCCAAGTAAATTACATAGGTTGTTTAAGGGACCATTTCAATCTATTGGATCGTAGTAAATGATCAAATGCGTTTTGAGAATAAGCTGAAATTGGGGGCTGCAGTGATTGGCATGGAGACACAAGTGAAAGCAGGATGAGACGTGGGGGTGTTGGATCACCCCGTCCCCAGCCCTATGGGGATGGGAGTAATCCGCGTCTGCTTGGCGTGCAAGCAACTGACGCACTGGCGAAATGGAGTAGAAATGGTGCGGATAAAATCAACTCACCCACCAATTGAATCCAAAGCAATTTGGTTGTGATTTACATTCCTTTTCGCAGAACTCCAGCCCGAATCCCACGTACCAGGTCGTGTAAAGAATTGCGCTTAGAGGCTGCATTTCCCACCGCACTCCACCCTGGATACAGAGATCTCGGAATTGACTCTCGCAACACTGACCAGACATGAGTAGACCTATCAGCAGAAGAAGCAGGTACGACAAGTGCATTAATTTATACGTGGTCATCCCAATGCCAGAATGGGAGACGAACCGGTTGGTTGCCGCTAGTGACCCGCTTATAAGGTGTTGGAACTTCAACCGCATTGGACAGCGAAGTAAGCAGCGTTTGATTGGTTCGGATGACATGATTGTTCGCACCGGTAGAACGTACGCGCCTGAGTGG
The DNA here is from genome assembly GCF_000715545.1 of Opisthorchis viverrini. Taxonomy (NCBI): domain Eukaryota; kingdom Metazoa; phylum Platyhelminthes; class Trematoda; order Opisthorchiida; family Opisthorchiidae; genus Opisthorchis; species Opisthorchis viverrini. The sequence goes on from NW_008751676.1 coordinate 45,825, forward strand.
TCCAGCTGCTTCATGATGATGAGGCATGAGAAAGTAGTCTCAGGCATTGACAAGTAAACCTTGGAAACTTTGTTGTCAACACTACTACAAAATTCGCCGAAGCAGATACAGTTCATTCGATTCTGTGGCACAATCAATTGTTCCAAAACCAATAGAATCATCCCCGGAAACAAACATTCACTTATGATTGTTTTTTTCTCTCTCCTGAATTTCCACTATACATGAGCTTTCCCGGTCGAGGTTTAAGCAAACTCGCAGTATCCCAGCCCTCGTGCTGATTTCGGGCGTCATGACAGCTAAGCACCGAAAGGTTTTCACAGCCGAACTTAAACCGTAGATGGTAGTCATCGGCGTCTGACAAATGGGCCGCTGTTTGACCGATGGTTTTGTCAGGGCTGTCAGATGACGAGTTGTCATTTGCATATCAAATTGGCCCTTACGGGAGACTCAGCTAACTCTCCCGTTTATGATGTCCTTCAACTGATTGCGTTACACGGTTGAGTCCTTGTGAAAACCCCATTGATTTGCATATGGCTCAATTTGTCTAAATGGTTTGGCCCTGTTAAACTTTTATCTCCACTCAAACTTTTGTTGCAAGTTGGACAATGTTGTTGTACGAGCAAATAGCAAAGTGAATCAATGGACAACCGCTATATTTAGAGTGGATATGAAAGTGTTCATATACATATTCGATGACAACAAGGTACTAATTCGCCAGTTTCCCTTACATCTGACATCCACAAGCGATCGAGCCATTCGATGGAATTGCGTTTGGTGAAGTTCAACTTACTCTCTCCGACGAAACTTACAATTGACGAAACTTATAGCAGGTGCAGTAACTAATTTTCTTCAAACGGCTGCAAATTATGAGAGCAATTTTGTTTTGGCGAATCAAGCCAAAGAGGATGCGATGAGGTGAGTTCACCAGGTGTGACAAGCTGGAGGGGGAAAGGTTCAGTTGTTCGGTTACTGGCTTATCGGGACTGTAAAGCGAAGTGCAACTTCTTAACTTCTGGATGAGAAATCGCTTCCGGTTCCGTGGCACAGATAACATGCGCAATAGTTTGTCACATTCTGATTTTAGTAGGTTTACGGAATGATAGTAACTGCAACCGGTCAAAGGTGGGACAGGTTAGCGCCCACCCACCTGGGGTGAGAGTTCTTGCGTGCCAGTAGAAATTACTTCCCACGCCTGTGCAGCCAAGTCGGTTATGAGGGAAAGGCTGTTGCAACTATGTGGGATAATCATAGATACCTACACTCCAGCTATCGTGGGTTGATTCAAGCGCACATTTTAATGGTT
>NW_008751676.1:47291-49538 GCF_000715545.1 Opisthorchis viverrini
GAACCCTGCCCACTGTGTGGTGGCGCTCTTCAGGCTTGTCCCATAAGTGTGTTCACATGAAAATAAATCACTGTGGGTTCTCAGCTGCGGGCCCATCCAGAAACCGCAGAGGTGTGCATGCCACCCGGTCCGCAAAGAGGGCGTCTTATGATGTTGACCTGGACCGAAATAGAAATTACTTACCACGTGTTGATTCCTTTCTTCTACCTTTTATCTTGTACAACGCGATTCCTCCTTTTTTGTTAGTTTGGTCTGTGCCTATACCACCCTTGTTGTTTTTGACCTGAACATAAACCGTTCTTTGACCTTGTCATCGGACGTGTCGTTTAAGTTCACACGTGGTTTCGCTAGCTTGTAAACACGTGGCTCCGAGTCGGCGTGGACTTTGAGACCCGTTAGGAATTAGCAGTTCCTAAACCGGTGTATAGAAGCCGGCGTAGTCCCACGATTTGAGGTTTGTAAAGCTTTATCATTTTATTATTGTACTTATAGTACCGCATTTGTAGATAAACCTCCATTTGAAAGAATTAGCTTTTGGGGTTTTGCGCGTAACTCGACGTGGTTCAACAGATTGCTGGAATCAATCTATACCACGCCTGTGCAGTCAAGTCACTTATGAGGGAAAGGCTGTTGCAACTATGTGGGATAATCATAGATACTTGCACTCCAGCAATCGTGCGTTGATTGAAGCGCACATTTTAATTGTTACTAAGCAAACGTCGGCATTGTCCGATTTGGTCCTAACTGAGTTGCGCTGTCTTTGGCCGTATGTCTGAAGTATGCGCCTTGATGAATTTTCTAATATTCCCAAGTAGGGGAACTTCAGTCCAACTGCAGAATGGCGTACGTTTTTATTTGTTACTTTGCTGGCACTGAGTCGTTTCCAATTTGAGGTAACCGGGATGTGAACCTACCAAACGAACTTTGTTGGTCCATCCTGTCCGAACTTTCGACTCACAGCTTTGCATACTGAGACCGATGATACTATTTCGTTCTTGAATTCTGAAACATTACTTCGCATCATTCATTCGTCGATCGAAAAGGATCATAACGTCCGCTATATCTAGGTCGGATGAAGGCGTGAGTCACTTGGTCACCGTAGAGCACATGAGTCCCTGGAGCGTGGAATAAATTTCGGCAATGATCGATGCTCCAGTACTGCGCTTAATCACAGTACCAGGACAGACATCGCAGCTGTATGGCGTTTGCTTTTAGGCCTTGTGTGAAAACGAATATGACAATTTGAAAAGCTGGTTCAACATCCTCGACCTATCATCTTGAATACTGGCTGCACCGCTGTTCTTAGATATTTTTGAGAATGGACAAAGATGACAAATAATGGGACGGGAAAAAATATGGGAAGGGGCAAACAAGGACCGCATCCTCTGTCCACTTCAAAAGTGCGAGGAAGTTTTGTGATAATCCAATCGTCTTTTCCTGATAGCGTTCCATCCTGAGAGCCACCTGATGCATGGAATGAGCACAAAACGTGGATTATCTTACCGGATAATTCGACGCGCAGCACAGTAGAATTAACGGTCGAAGTCGCTTGGGCGACATTTTGCTATCTAGAGTGACCGGTCTTTGATTCGTCACCAGCAACGTAAATCCACTGCACTGCTTCGAAAAAAATCACGAGTAAATTTAATTTGTCCGACCATCTGTATGAGCGTTGCGGCAGTTGCTTACTACACGTTCTAATCTAGTATTGAAGGCTGATTCACGCAAAATTTTGGCATGGCATGAGCTGAAATTTGGCGATCAAATAAGGAATTCAATGTGTAGACATCATCCTGAAAAAAGGAGACGTAAAGGCGCTCGGAGGTTCGCTCGTATGAGTAGCGATGGATCGTGCCACATATATTGGGAAGGTACATCAACGTGATGGCCAATAGCATCTACAATTCGGAAATCATTCCACAAGTTTCTTGACAGAATTCAAGAATTCAGCACTGCTCGGAGGTTCGTATGAGTAGCGATGGATCGTGCCACATATATTGGGAAGGTACATCAACGTGATGGCCAATAACATCTACAATTCGGAAGGAAATCCACAAGTTTCTTGACAGAATTCAAGAATTCAGCACTGTTAAATCACCAGGCATCGCTTTGCGTTCATCAAAGATTTCGGTGTGCTTCCTTGAGGTCGGCTGGTCTGGACTGATTCTGATCAGTATCACGGCTATCATCTACCTGCTACTCCATATCGGCATTCAACAAATGGGTTGGACTACTTGGCGTATTCTG
>NW_008751676.1:54011-59963 GCF_000715545.1 Opisthorchis viverrini
ATAAAATCTCATGGGAGAATAAGTAGTCACTAAACGGGACAGTTCTCAGGTTGAGGCTCGATGGTGGATTTTGTTATCAATACAAAATTAGTAGAATTACTTTCTAATATTCTATCTTGAGATATTTGCCCACCGAGTAAATCTGGTCAGGTTTGAATAGTATTACCTAACCTAACACCTTGACTTGCATCCTGAAATCTCTGTTCTCCAAAATGTCGTGTAAAATGTTCCCTTTGGAATGCCAAAAGAGCGGAAATACAGAGAGTATTGTGAAAACTTTGAAACGAGCTGCAACCAGCGGTTCCTAATCACTCAGATCCGTGATATAAAGGCTTCAAAATTATTCTTACGTATCCTTAATTCACTGCTAAGCAAGCCATTCCAGGAATAAACAAACTTTGGAAGATAACGGTCAATCGTACGTTGTTTGGATAAACTAGGCGGTTGGGTTGCTACTCTGTTGAGGAAACAACCCAAAGTCCAACTACACAAACTGGAGCACCACTGCCTTTTCCCCCATTTTTTTGATCACTTTAAATATCGTACGGCAAATCTTCAGTTTTTCGGTTCCAACCAGTGTCTGATGCCTGCATTATTGATCGGTCCAATGGCTGCATTCGCTCCACACAGTATCTCATAAGATTTGTGGACAAAACTCCTAGGATGAAGTGGCGGAGGACGTGGAACCACGGTACCTTTGGATGCGTGGTAAATATCACGCATCTGAAAAGTAATCAGTATCACGGCAATTACCGTCCTGCTACTCCATATCACTGTTCAACAAATGGGTTAGATTGCTTGGCGTACTCTGCGAACTGCTGAACATTGCAAGAATTTCAACGGTGACGTAATTATCTGTGTGAAAAATCCGTTGCAAATCATTGCCGTTCCGCACGATGACAGAGACCCACAGAGTGTTGAGTGGAATTTAAACGAGAAGTAATGACAACATCTCTAATATCTCTAATTCAGGCTCACTCACGGCAAGAAATCATAGAAAGGATTTCAAATGAAATAGACACATAAGTCGTAGTCCTAATTGTTAGAGAGTCTATCAGGTGGACGAGAATTTTATTTCAGTCCATGAGATCCCTTCTTTAAAGCACTTTGATCGTGGTACATGTACAAGCTGGATAGTCGCACTACCGGAGGAGAAAAGGGATAGAACTGTCGAATCGCAAGCACAAGGTAACATCGTGTTGGAGAGCCAAGTAGAAAAAACCGAAGACTCTTATTTATGGGAGATGATACCGTTTAAAAATTAGCGCCAATTTAGTGACATGGAGTAAGCGGCTAATAGCTATTAGAGAGTATTTAAAAATTTGACTTTACCAAGCAACCTCCTGAAGTCTCCTGGACGTCTTTGATACACAGGTACAAACAAACAGTGGAAAACTTTTGAATAACCTTCATAACACCAGATGCACGTATGGCAATTTAGCACTTGACCAGGCACTACTAACCTGCTTCACAAGTAGTATACACATTTGCACTATCACCCTATTGATTGCACCCAGTTGTCGGCCGAATTGAGCGTCATGCAGATCCATCACTTTCAATCTATCCTGTTCACAGACCGTTCGGTATGCAGACCAAGATTTCCCATTTATACAACCTTACTTGTTGCCGTGATGACCAATAGCAGCTACGGTGGCGATTCTCTATTCGGTTTTATTCCTAAGCGCAAAGCTCGAATGATACGTGTGAGTTTGAAAAGTTCCGGTTGAATAGAATTTTCTGTTTTCCGTTGGCTTACATTATTTTATCTGTCATAAAATTTTGCGGCTGACTTCTCACCCTTTTATCATTAATCCGATCTACGCCCAGAAGCCGAGAAGCACTCTACGGCTATTTCGCCATATTGAGAATCGTCACCAGTGCGATTCCCAAGGGAATCTGGGGTGATTTAAACACGCGAACCCTTAGCTAATAGCTAAATCCATCCGGCCATCTCCAAAATACGGGCGCAGATTTCCGTGTAGGGTCCGGCTCGCAGTTTACCAGAGTGGTCCTTTTGAGGGGTCCCTCATGGAATTTTCTCACCTGTACCATACTGCTACAGTAGAAGATGACAGTACCGGTTCGCCATCGCCACGTAAATAGCCTCGTATAGGCTCCCCTAGAGAGCAATGTTATTACAGATGAATAACAAAGAGACTGAGGCTACACCAAAATGATCAAACAAAGTGTTTTCAGTTGTTTTTCGTTGAGAAGTGTCAGAAAGGTGTTGCTATCAGCCAAAGAGCACAACTCAGTTCTGATAAGGAGTTTGCCAAATGCAGAAGAAAGAATTCGCTTCTCGCGACATTTCCTCGAATAAGACATTTTGACTACAACAAAAGGTGGAGAAAGTGCTGAGTTATGCGGGCTTCTGATTCCCGTTGGTCACCGGAAACTCCAAATATGTCCATAATTCTTACATTGGACGAACCAGAACTGGGCAGTTGTTTTGGGCTACTGAAATTGGTTGGCACTAAATTTGCTGTCGATAAGCGAATCAGTTCTGTGTCACTTCCTACTCGGAGTAATGTGGCTTCGATGAGAAAAAAACAATAATTGAGAATCGTTGATTGAGCACCCCAAGCGTGCACAATTCAGCCCAGATCGGACATTCGGAATATTGAGTTTCACAACCACGATATCAGTGTTTACTGCCAGCTTCCGTTTATCCCTTAATCAGTCGTCAAACGTGTGACATCACAATGAGTATTCTGGCGTGTTCCAACCCCTCGTGCCTTCAGACTGAGAGAGAAAATTCGCGTGGACTATCGCATATACTTGAGATAGCCGTTGGTCGTGCTACAATTGGGTCCTATCGTGAACATCGTTTGAACGGTTCACTTGATTGATACTAATCGCTGCTCTGATCCAACCAAATATTTTAGCACGAACTATCTAAAGCTACCAGGACTGTCCAAAAGAATGCAACCGCAAAAGTTGTGGCACTTGCAATTCGATTACCACAACCGACCCTTCATCACCAAAAGCACTGCACCAAACCGCTGGGTCTGCCGTAGGCGGTCAACACTGAACAAAGTGGCTTCAACAATAAGCAATCCTCAGTTCACTGTATGGTTTCACTAACTGAGATCGCTGTCCGATATTACGTCAATCTTTTCTTCCCCTTAAACCCTTCATTGCTTCTGGACGAGCGTGAATCGTGCGCTCATCTCTGTGCGTCCGTGTATCTCTCCGAAGCGTTTATTTGCTGAGGCATCCGACGTTTTGTCCAAGAAATCGTCTTTGCTTTGCCTTATCTGTTGTGTACTACTGATTTATCTTGCGTTCTTTCTCTGGACCATTTTTGTCAATCCATCATCACTGTCATATCAACAGTCTTGCAGCCGGTTGCGTTGCCTTTTTCAACAGACTTGCCAGACAACTCAGCAGCTAATCTACAGTTGAGACATTGCTTATCTACGTACTGGTCTAACGAGAATATACCGGTCTCATATGTTTGTATTCGAAATAAGCATGAACAAACCTAACTAATTTGAATCCGCTAAGATTAGAAAAGGTATGCGTTGCGGATTTTTGATTGGTATATCAAACTTTCACAATCTACGCTCCAGGTATCTGTACTTCAAACTCATCCGTTTATACTGAATAAACTAATGTGTTGTTTCACCCATGCAGCTCGCTTCTACACATCAAAACAATTTCTTGATAAACAATTTCCACAGAACACTGCTTCATGGGACGGAACCTGATGACTTCAGGGCCAAGAAAATGCCTGACCTGGTAATATCCGTTCCTCAAATCAGCTGCGCCAACCATTCGGGTTTTTCCTCATTGGATTTTTGATTTTTTTTAAATAGAAATCTCCTATTGATAATTTTCACTGAACAAGGCTCCAGTGTGTTGTAGGTATAGCGTATAGGGTTCCGCATCCCATGGCCTCTGTTTTTCAAAGGTGCTAAATTCCCTTAATAGGGAGATTCTGTTCAGCCTGAAGACAATTGTGAAACAAAACCACATCTTTTTCGATAAATCAAAGGGTAGCAAATACTAACCACCATCATCATCATCACCAATGATGTCTTACTGCTGTATAACAATCAAATTTGTACAACTCTATTTCAAACCTTCTAATGAAAATAAGGGGAAAAACCCGGTATGGAAGGTGACCTGGTGTTAGCCTATCGCAAGCACTCTGAGGTGCCTACACATCCATGCCCTCAGTCGAATAATCTTAGAAGAGATTGGCAACACTGGGCCACTGACATCGATCAGCCGCCATTTCTTGCGATGTCCGCATCAAAGCGATGGATAAGCCGCGAGGATCCTATCCTGGAAGGCGTACAATACCAACAACATTCAAACTCATTGCTTCCGTGCCTTTTTGTCAAGTCGAAGGTTGTCGACCTCGTCTGGTGACACTAGGCGACGGCAAATGTGGCGTAAGACTTTTTAGTTGTAAATACCATGGTTGTATGGGAGCTCGAATACTGTAAGGGCGACTAGACTTGAACAGGGGAAACATTAGTGTCCTCGACCAGAGCCCTTGGAAAAAACTAACCGCAATACAGTTTTGTTTAATGGAAAATACAAATGCATTGTGATTTTTATTGAACAAGTACCCACATACGTTCCAACCTCTCATCTGGACGGTCAGCAGTCTGTGTCGGTCAGACCTTTAAGTACTGACCAAACGAGTAGTAGAGACTGTGAGTTTTGCCTGAACACCACCTAGTATAGCTCAACGGGTCACGGATGCATGAAAACTGTCACATGGCAAGGTAAAGTCTATTGATGAGGGAAAATACTCTTATTTCTTCTTGATGCCGAAGTGACAGGTGAATAGATTGATACCAGAATAAGGATTGAGACACAAGTGAATAGTTTTTTTACTGGTATGCCTCCGAAAAGACGGGGATTTCCTGAAAATACAATATACCGCCGGAATTGCAGCTCCTGATTGTCTTATTTTGAAAGATGTTTGGACCGTTCGATGGGCACAAGTGGATGTTGGTAGAAAGCTTGTTTTTCAACTTGCAGGGGAGCCCACGGACTGACATAATCTGCACGTTATGCAGAGCGTAACCAGTTTTCAAGTAAACAAGCGGAGCCGTCGGAGCTATGCAGAAAAGCAGACTTAAAGCTCGGCGCAGAGTTTCTCACTGTGGACCACAATGGTATTTAAGCCCGATAATTGGAGAGAACTGCGGTAAAATGTGAGTGGTTTCGTAAACAAACGTCGCAAAAAACGACTGGTTTTTGGCGAGAAAAAATTTTAAGCCGACTTAGCTCTCAAACATCCACGTCAATGTGAGCTTACATTTTGAGCGGTAAAATGTACTGGCCCATAGAATTCTTATTGCCTTCTTGATACCATAAAGTGGAGTCTGGATAGTCGCTCGATAGCCTGATGCGCTTGGGTAAACCAGAAAGCCAATGGAGGTGTGAATCCGCTGATCTATAGAACAATGACGCGTACAGACGTATCGTATGCAGCCGAAAACGGGCTGCTTATAGAATCCACATGGAAAGTTCTAGGTTACTAAAAAGAGAACTCATCTTTTAAGGACAATTGGAGAACAGGCTATTAAATCTGTCCCAACAAAAACGTTTGTTCCATTGAAAGTTGTGTAGTCAAGTTACGTTCGGAGATGGTTCTTTTACTATTATGACGCATCAGGTACTTCGGGAACAGACTTTGGAAACGATGAGGAACGAATAATCGACTATAGCCGCTTTTGATGGAATTTCATGTAGGGTTTTTGGAACTTTTATGACAACCGGTGTGTCAAGTCACTTACAATAATGGTAAGGCTTCCCGACCTAAAGCAGCCACCTTGACGTGGTGGTCGGGCTTGAGCGCTGCAATGATCCCGCGGGCTACACTGGCTGGAGCTTCGTTCCACAAGGTGCAACCATGCCAGGAAGGCCAAAGGGGAGCAGCCAGACCAAGAGCAGCGAGACCCCGTACTACGAGTAATCGTGCTACGAGGC
>NW_008751676.1:63685-67243 GCF_000715545.1 Opisthorchis viverrini
GACTTCCTCGAATGCTCTTTTCGCACAATCACGTGAAGAGTGGAAGAGAGCCAGAGGCGGTCAAAATATGACTTGGCACCGAAGTGTGAAGGCCATTACCAGCAAACTTAGCTGCGCTGGTAATTGTCTTCCTGCATGGGGACCCCGAGACGGGCCACATCAATGGCTGGAGACATTGTCAGATATGGCCCTGTCGCTCCCTCGATGGCGCTCGTGCATCAAAGCTATTGCCTTCAATGCATAGCTCCTTTTCCACCCCCACCCCCACTTGACATCCCACTGACAGTGCTAGATTTATGCATCAACTTACCAGCTCGCGCGCGCAATGCGCAGCGACCTATCTCCTCCCCCAAATCAGCGGTGAATGAAACCGCGGCAGCTGCAACCACCGTGCGATTAGTATGCGGTTCTTACAGCTGACAAGGATGATGATGATGAATGGTAAGGCTTCACCGTCAAGGCTGTTAGGTCAACATAAACTTTTCACGGTCGGAGAGCACACAAGGCCTGCTCGGTGATGATAATTAAGCAGAACCTTCCAAAGCTTCTTGCTCTACCTTCCTCACCAAAACTGGCAGGTGCCGGGCACGCCCTCGCCGGCTGGGGCCACTGACAGCATGCTACAACAGTCCCCCAAAGAACATTCACATATCAAAGCGCGTACATCAATGCTGTGTTGTTCCGGTGCAATGATTCATCAGGAACTATCTGCCCCTTATTGTGATGTAACGAACGGCAAACCTAAGCAAAACCTTTAGGCCGAAGCAAAGCTATTGCATCCTTTCTGTGCCTAGCTGCCACGCTATCCGAAGGATGCACGAAGATCCATGGTGATCCTTCTGAAAATTGTACATCAGTACTTTCTTTGTAACTTATCATTACTCAAATTGTACCACTTTCTATTTCACACTAAGTCTCAGCTGATTCCTCTTCCCTTCATGCCGAATAACTTTTGTTTAAATGAAAGCAAAGAAATATGGAGACATACACACAAGACAAATTCTGTACTTCGTGAAAGGCGTGTTACCTTCTTGCTGTGTTGTGTTACGCTGTCCGTGAATTAACGAGCGGTGATCTACCTTTCAGACTACGATGGGATAGAAAGTATCTAGGAATATATTAAGGAAGATTCCAGGAAGGAGATCGATTTGGATTTATTGTGGTGGTAATAACTAACTGTACCAAAGAACTGTGAGTTTTATCATCTCGCCTATTTTTACTCACTTGATTTAACTACTTTGAACTGGTATTTGCTGGCGTTATCCACTACAGATCAAGATACTGTCAGATTGACCAAACCTAGACATACGGAGTCGAGATGCTGTTTAGTTTGGCAAGTTCGCGCCTTAACCAGTGAACCATCTCAAGCGCCAGTTCGTACAGCTTTCCCCACCAGGCAACCGAATGGATGGGGCCCCGTTTAAACTCTTTTATCGGAACTTCAGTTCCATTGGTCGGAACGGGTGTGCCAACTGGTTGTTCAAAAGCTGGAATTGCCCTAGTGTCCCCTCAATATTTGCAGCTACCTTGCAGTTTTTTGGGTTTAGACACCAAGACAGTGCCTGTCCAAAATTGCATTCAACTGAAACGAAATGGCATGTTTCGTCCGTTCCATTCCCATCCTAGTATCAGTTGGTGCTAGCAGGAAACAGTAGAGTAGTGCAATACAAGATAAACTTATCAGCCACAAAAAATATCTTCGGTCGCTTCCCGCGACTGTATTCCTACCGAAGATAGAAATAGGCAAGTCTGACGATACTGTGCGTTCCCTTCAGAAGATGTAATAATTTGAGGCTAACACTTCCGGATAGCACACAGTGGCCCTAGCACAGTGGTCCATTACGGAACCAGCAAATCCAGGGCACCTATATAGAGCTATCGCACTGTTATGAATCAATGGATTCGTAAAGACCAGGGATGTCCACCATTATGTTTAAACGGCTCCACGACACAGCGATTGGCTCAGCCCCTTCAACCGAAATTTACTTAAGTAGCAGATAATATTATATAAGGCAAGAAACAGCCGGCTCGCAATCAGTCGCCTCGGGTCATTCAAAGTGATCTATCGGCAGTAAAAAGATGATAGTCGCGTAGTAGAATTACAGACCACTTCATTTAGTGAGCTCAGTTTGCCCGTCAACCTGTTGAAGCATTTGCATCTATGATCCAACAGATATGGCCTACCATACCTTTACCGTATGTGCCGTATGTTTTTAGTTGAAATTGATCGGCTGGATCACGACAACTGTGCCAGAACCTTTTTTCTGGTTCCTCATTTTCAGCGATTTGCAGTTTCGCTTATCACGTGCCACACAGGAAGCCTCTTGTTTTGCCCTTCCTCCTTTCGCTTTTTGCTCACAAACTTCAACCTCTAACGATCTGATCTTGCTTTAGCTGGCGCTCAGTAATAACACCATGGAATTGAATTTTCAAAAGCTACGAGGCATGCCTGATGGACCAAAGCAGACACGAAAAAGAGTTAAGAGTACCAGCCCAGACTACTGAGCCCCATTAAGGCATCTCGGGGTCTCACCGACGCTGGGAAAGTATTCCACTACACGTTTCCGCCAGAGGTATGATCGCATCAGTGAACAATGAAAATTGGTGCGTTGCAAAAACATGGAGGTAGATCAGGATGGTTTTTAGTTTGAACACATATGTAATACAATGCAGCATGTTGGCGCGAAAAGTTCCACTTCTATTCCAACGGCTTTCTGTCTAAGAGCATTGTGCAGATAATGGGTTCCGCTTTGGCTCAAACCTTCCCGAAAAAGTGAAAAAGTATTGTTTAATTGTGCTTCACTGTCCATGTGGGTTTCAGGGTGGCCGCATCCATATAGGTTAATTCCCAGTGGGATTGACACAATTCCTTTTCTGCGAAATTCCCAGAACCCACGAATCCCCCCAGTCATGCCTTATTCTCACTGCAACATTAGGGTCATGCCTGACGGTATGCCACCCACCGGTTGATAATAAACATTATCATAAATAAGGTGTCGCATTAAATGCCCATGAACAGAGACAGCTAGTTTCATACAGCTGTCCGCTATGGTCGACATTATGGTCGTCTTGGTCTATTTTGCATGTTATAATATCAAACATCTGCAAACATTACGCTATATCAAACGGGAAAATTTTATCCCGTAATGATGATTTCGGCTTCTGCAATGTTAACTCAAAATTGCAATTATTGAGGTCCCTGAACAGCTACTTCGCTGTTCGAACAGTTAACCAGACATAAATAGTGAAAATTCTTTACCGGATTGGCCAGCCCCGCATGTTTGGAATCCAGAAGGGCACCGTAGATCGTAAAAGTCAATGAATTATTTCAGTCACAGAGGTGTTTTAAATTTCTTACAGTGTAAACGATTCATCCTTTCCGTGATTCACGATATTTTATTACACCCAGCAACGTATCCACGTTCGATGGCCATTGATTCACGGATTCACGGATTGATACACAGGATCGAGGCTTTTGCCCAAGTTTCCCGGGTCGGTTTTGTTCTTGTCGGTCAGTGGCTGTCGTTCACCTGAAAGGCACAAGTGAAAAAAGGGTGT
>NW_008751676.1:71392-108394 GCF_000715545.1 Opisthorchis viverrini
GTAAACCCGTGCATTTGAAATGCCACCAGGACTTGCAGGCGTGGCATTGCATACTGCGTTTGACGTTCGACGGGCAGCCATTCCGCCCACATCTATTGTGGTCTACGAATGGCTGCGGAGGGCGATCGGTATGGATTGACGTCATGTTTCGGACTAGATGTAAAATAGGTGTGCTCAAAATATAAAGGGTTATCACTCAAATGTTTTGTTAGAGTAATAAAATTCAACAATTACTCGTGTGTACTCTGTGAATAGATTGAACAACGAAAAAATTTTCACCTTGATTGATGACCTTGAATATTTGCGCAATTAAACAACTCACCCACATACATAGTTAATTCAATATAACAAAACGTTTTATGCTATGAAGTAGCTTTCGAGAAGTCAATTACATTGTGCGAATACTGAGTGTCTTCGAAAGGTGTGGTATCAGTTCGAATTTAAACTAAACGAATTTGTTTTACTGTATCATTCAGTCGGACTGTTTTCTCTGTTCTCCAATTTGAGTGCGACGACTGCTACTTGGAATGGAGGCTGCTGGTGACCCCAAGGCTGTTTTGCAGGATATCAGCAAGTTTGACAAATCCGGGCTTGGGCATGTCGTTCCCGAAGAGAAGGTGGTATTGCCATCAGCAGAAGGTAAGTACTAAGTCATCCGAGGGCACTGTTGTTTCGTGGTTTACGTATTTGCATTAGCCTATTCACGTTCATTTATTTCTGCTCTCGCCTGCTGATGGACTCGTCAAGCAGTTGGCTAAGGTTCAAGCTACTGATGGTAAGTGTTGCAGTTTGAGCAAGCACCCGGATTTTTTTTAGAAAACTTGCATAGACCGCCGATGGCTATCGCGTCAGTGGGACGAGTAGGATAGTTATGTGGCTAATATCACTGCTCACTTTGTCCCCGTTCCACTGAGGACTGTTAACCAGAACGGGACAACTTGTCACTGTCTCGTCACCCCAGGATGTGTGCGCCTCAGATTATATTTGTCTATAAGCCGCTTAAGTTGGTAATTTCGAGCAAATAGTCAGTTCACTAGTCGCCCCCACAAGATGACTCTCCTTTGCATCGTAGCTCCTGCGTGTGGTTGTGCATACCTGGCTAACGTCTGCGTGAATCGTCGCTAGCTGCGCTGTTGAACTGGGCTGACGGGAACGGAGTCATCACATTCCACCAAGTTGATAAGCCAAACACACTTGGAAATTCGGAATTTAAGTCCTGCAGCGGAGATAAGCGGTTATTTTTTTATATACGCTGGTATGACAGAAATGACGGTTGAGTGCTTTCCTCCCGATCTCGTAAAGCCTTCGCTTGGCGATTCGTATTGAACGGTGGAAAGTCGGGTCAGTACTAATCTTGATTGTCGCTGATGCGGCCTTCAGTGCGCAGCAGTAGTAAAACGTTGACGTAGCCCACCAAGAGCGGACGGGTACCGTAAAGACAAGAGGCAATCATAGACAAGTATAAGAAGAAACGTGGCCATTTTTGGTTTCCTTGTTGCTTCCCACTCATGGCCCCTTGTTTTTTTTCCTTTTTCAATGTACGACTATTGTAAGCTGGTTGGAGGCAATGCAAGATTTTGTTAGGTCGTGTTTTTTTAATTCTGCGGTTTTGTGATAAGCGGCTGAAGTATTTTCCGATCAGGAGTCGACGCGATGTATTGATGTGCAGTCTGTATATGAAGGTGATAGGCACTACTCCAATCGGATTTGCGCTCCGGGTATGTACAACACTTACAGCGAAGAAATTTTCCTTGCATAGTTGGTGACAACGCCAATGATTTATAATGAGGTCACCCCAATGAACTTGCGTTTCGAGGGTGAATAGTTGTCTGCATGAACACGGGGTTTGGCATCTTTTCTTTTACCTGGGGGTCTCCACGGAGACTGCAATGTGCAAGATTCATCATCATCATCATCATCATCATCAATGACAGCCAGTGTTAGCACTGATGCTTCACTGCCGTCCTGTGCAAGATTAGGGACTAGGTGTCCAAGCTAGTTCGTAGGGTTTACTCAGTAGGCCCCGAACTTCTTACGTGGCCTTGCTTTGCTCGAATTCGGTGGGTGTTATCTTTTTAGGACTTTAGCTGCATGGCTTGTATGCTAATTTCTGGTACTTTGTGGTAATGCTGGAATAAATCGACTGAAAGTTGACAATTTTGAATAGGTTCAGGTTCCTTTTTAGAAATCTTAGCCTCATGGACGTCCTCAGTGTTGCTTACCAGACAGGTCCGTGGATTTGAACGTTCTGAAGCCACATTTACCACCGGTGCGTCCCAGCTGATCACCAACCGATTGCTAGATGTGTTTGTGGATGTCGTATTTGGACGACGTTGCGTTTTTGGCCGCTAAATTCTGGGTTATTCATAACCATTCATAGAGCTCATTCAGGTCAGCTTGTGTCATTCTGTCATCCTGGCAATGAGTCAGGTGGCAGGTTTTAATGTTTCCCGTATAGGCTGCTTCTGTTGGGGCCAGAACCCGGCTACTGAAGATATTTGATGGTTTGTGACCGGGCATGGAGCCCTGTAGAGCCCACCGGGGGCGAGATGGCTCAAGTGGTTAGAGCGCCAATTTACTAACCGGAAGGTCCGTGGTTCGAATCCGACCTCCGCCACTCGACTTCTGTCTAGGCTTGGGCAACCTGGCAGTATCCCAGCCCTCGGGCTTCCTTCGGTGGAGCCCACTGGGTTTGAGGTGTGGAGTCAATATTCCGTCGACGCTGACCGCGAATGTTCTGTCCGTGAGATAGTCATGGGACTGTTTGGACAGTCTGAGGCCAACAACAATTTTAGGTGGTTATAAAACAACCTGTGGTTTTTATCAAATGGCGTCGGTCTGGGTAGAAGTATTTACTAGTCCAGCCCATAGCAGTTTGGTTGCGCGGGAGCGTCGCTTTATGAATCCATGTTCGTCGTTATGGGAATTGGCGTCTAAAACTATCTAGTTACATAGGATGTCCACTATTTTTGAAGCTGTTGGAAGTACAGTCATTGGTCTATGGTCCTGTGGCAGGGATCTCCCGTCGCTGAGGTATGATTTAGCAGTCTGCCAGAAGTGTAGCCTAGTTAAAGTATACCGAATAGAGTTTTGCTCAAATGGACAATGAAGTCTTGGTAGTCCCTGCACATTTACTGGTGTCAGGGTTTTGTCGTTGCATTTGACGTCATCTCTTGGATTTTGGCGGTGAGTTGATTAACGGAACCAGATTGTGGTGGTAAACTTTTTGGATGTTCACATTCCCCTTTCCAATAGTGTCAGTAAGAATTGTACATCCAAGGCCTCTGCGACCTCCATGAGGGTGTCACAGTTGTGTTGCTGTTTGCAGTGAGGCTTGGCATAAGTAACTAGCTTGGCTAGGTTTTTCTCCAGAATATATTACTAATCTAGATTGTGATCCGCACTTACTGTATCTCACTTCAGAAGTCGCTTTCTTACCGCCACGTAGACCTCATATGCCAATTTTTTTTGTGTGCGGTGTAATGGATGGCTTTGTTCCGTTTGAACCTGAGAAGAGGAATAAATATAGTAACTGCTTGAGTTACTATATTCTGAAAGTGCGGCCAAAGTACTATATTCCAAGAAGTGATGGAAAAGTGTCTTCGATATTTCCTTGAATTTTACTCAATGGGATTTGCGTTCCCCGAAGAACGTACTGTGTTTATTGCTAGACTAATAGATGCACGTGAAGGCTGTGGTGACGGCCGCTGTGACAAAGCAGCAAAGTAGCGTATCTCTCACTCCCAAAAGACGCGTGTTAGCCTACGGTACGGGCTGTTTCGCTGTGTGGACGTTGAATGTGATCTCGAGCAACCGAACAAAGATGTATTCGGGTGTTGGTTGCTCCTGGTCGTTGCCAGCGAATCCGCAACGAGGCGATTCGGTTGTGCAACAGGAGCCTCAATCGAAGAATATGTCCAGCGCCAAAGGCTACGATGGTTTGTTTTATGTATTGCCCATGTCGATCCATTACGGAAGAGTGCCGTTATCTGCATCCAGTTCAGAGTGGTGCAAGCAGAGAGATGGTCAATGTTTGACTTGGCATGAAACCTATTACGAAAAGACTGCATAATATCGGCACGGGTCGCCTTCTAGGACAAAGTACGCGTGATCTCCCTTATATATGGATGGAGTCGCAAGATATAGCTGCTATTCCACGTCGGCGAAGTTCGTATTGTCCGTTTGGTCCAGATTGAAGGTGTCTGGATGTGCAGTCGCCTCGTGATGATTGTGGTAGTTTAACACTAGTTCTCTTCCCCATCTACTTTTCACAATAAGGCTGTGTAGCTGTGAAACGTCAGTGTTGAGCACTGAGGTACTCTCAATGATGTGTTTTTCATGTGCCTACCGCTAGAAGACAACAGATTAATTTTTCACGTATGCTCGAACTTCCCTTGGCGACCACGAATCATGGTTCATGACGGTTAGGTACGGTCAGACTAATTTTCTCGGTCCGGAGAATATCTCGGTTTGTTTCATTTTGTTAGCCGTTATACAATAATAATAGCATCCTTTCGCTGCCTAGCTGCCATGCCACCCAAGGGAAGCACCAGGGCTGGGATACTGCCAGTTTGCGCAGGCCTAGAAAGGAGAAGTCGATAGGTGGGGGTCGGGTTCGAAACACGGACATTTAGGTCAGTGGATTCGCGCTCTAACCACTTAACCATCTCGCCCCTGTTAGCCGCCACCTGTGCACATAAGTACGTTGGTCCATACAGTTTGGTTTGACTGGGACGGAAAGTGATGGAACCATAGACGGGCGACAAAGGCAATTGCATGACGAGTTACGCTTTTCCCAGTTTTTAGATGGCTTTGGCTCGCGGGCCTTATCAGTAATGTATTAGAACCATATATGTCACTAGCCATGAACTTTCGCCGTGCCCTTCATCCGAGGAGACCGAGTTTATTGATCGAGGCCCTTGTACTTCGTCGCTTTGTAACCGCGTGCACCACCCGCGGCAGAATGAAGTGCACTGTGAAACCGGTGGTTCACTTGCGTGCGAAATGAAGGCTCTAACCAGCGCAACCTATGGGGTGTGATTGGTTCACTTGTTGTATTACAGTTCTTTCTAAAACCATCTAACCTACTCCAACTGATGTTTCTACCAGACCTGGTCTGCACTTCCGGGACACTGAGATTCAGTCCACATGAGCATGGCGTTTGTCGCATTGTCCGTTCCGTTTTGGCAGACGAGCTGATGTCACGGCCGCACCATTGTTTTTGGGGATTGGAAAAAGCTTCTGTTACCCTTCCGATTCGATAAGTGAGTTCATCATCCCGCCGGAACTCATAGCCGCATTTGCTAGTGAGTTGGCTCACCACATCGACCGAATCGTCTGAGGGTAGCCTATTTGGATTCTGACCCACTCGTTGCCATAACAGCTCATGCCTTGAATTTTGCAGGTGTGAAGCGATGTCAGAAAACGTAACCTAATCGGCTAGATTGGTAATGCAGTTTGTGAAGTTATGCAAAGGAAACAACTTAATCAGCACGTAAGGAGCGCCCCACTCAAGACCTAGACTACAGGCGCCGTTAAGGCTCGAGTTTCGAAGTTGAGGTGGGTAGCGATAGATGATAGTCTGCCAGGTACCACGTAATGTAAGCTCAGAATAAGGCTTCGGGTTAAGAAGGCGGTAGCTGTTAGGCCGCATGGCTGTGTCCAACCACCTGGAATCTGAAAATGAACAAGGAGCCTATAAACCCAACGCTACCAGTGGCGAGATAAAGCAAGTCCCAATGCCGTTAGCTACACACCTCAAAACGTATATCACTTTCTGTTGCTTT
Organism: Opisthorchis viverrini; assembly: GCF_000715545.1. Lineage (NCBI taxonomy): Eukaryota > Metazoa > Platyhelminthes > Trematoda > Opisthorchiida > Opisthorchiidae > Opisthorchis > Opisthorchis viverrini. The sequence goes on from NW_008751676.1 coordinate 77,179, forward strand.
CGGACTGGCATGTTTGGGCCTCGGACCTCTTGCACGTATGTGACCTAAGTGAGATTCGCACCTATTGTTTTACTGTACCAAGGTTGCTCTAAAAACGTTCGGAGCCGAAGCAGCTTTTCGAAAATGTAAACTTCATTTACGAAATCTATTTTTATTCTTGGACCTGATGTCAAAGTCACTTTCAAAGCTTTTTCTTAAGTCCTAGTTTGGGTGTAGGTAACCGCCTCAATCGAATGTATTGACGGATTAGCTTATTTTCTCCTGGACCGATACACCATTCATTCTGTAGTAAACTATGTCCGTTGTTTTGGTTGACTTGTTTGTATTATATCACCATTACCACAGCCTTTTGGCTTTATATTTTTGTTAACTGCTAGGAGTTCAATAAAGGATTTGTATGATGTTGATGGAAAATGCAACATTTTGCTGGTTTTTGTGCACTGCAACAGTCACACTCCTTATTTACCTAAGGTGTGGGGGTTTTGTCATGCAATATCCACCAACTTACATGGTTTCTACATAAAATCGACGCCGACGATGTCGACACAAGGCAATGAAACCTAAAGCGCCATTCATCTGTTATATGCAATCATACAGTCGTAAGTCAAGCGTTTATTGTGTCGATACGTTTAGAACGACAATTATTTCATGAGGTTTTGGTAATAACCTTCGTTAATGCTGGTACTATGTATAACCCTAAAAAATAATAAATTGCTATAGAGGATCTTTGTTTACTACCCACAGAAATTGTGGACTCACAGAACCTCACACTGAATTTTTTTACTTAGGTTTGAATGGTCGGATTTTTTCTTGTCAGTCGGCTGCTTTCGTTTGCCTGGAAGACACCACAGCAAAGGGGGTATCGCATCACTCTTAGATTTTTCGGTGCTGTACAGTAAGTTCGCCAAGGATGGGACTCTTAAAAGTAGCCAACCAAAGTTCTATAAGCAGGGTGAGTGACTGTCCGAAGAAGGTTGTTCTACGCACCAATTTTCGGAAATGAGAAAAAGTATTGTTCAATGAAAGTGCTCTCCCATGAACTTGGCGTGTATCGTTTGAGTGGTCATTGAAAAATCCTCCCAGAAAATCTTGTTCAACTAAGGTGTAAGGAATTATTGTGTCCCCTTGAAGGCCACGACAGTCTAGAGGAAAGAGTTTAGGCATCTCTAGGCGCGTTCCACAGCCAATGGATTCAAAACCAGTAACCATGTTCGTAGCAGCTTGCTGGATATGCTCCATGAAAGTTGCGTATTTATTGCGTCCTTGTTGGGGTGTTTAAGAAGTAGCCTACATGTACCCCGTTAAGTATATAGCGGAGGGATGTAGGGCATATCATCTGGAGAGGGACAAACGTCTTCCGGGCCAATCATTCATGGTCGAGTTCAAAGGAGACTTTTGAAGAGAGCCAGATACACAAATCATTTCGGTATCTATCCTCCTGATGGCTTGTCTCGCTTTGCACGACAAAGGCGGCCACCGAGGCTTCGCCGGGAGGCCACTCGCAGAAAGGTGCCTATCTAGTGCTTTTCGGCGTCAGAATCCATTAGAAAGACAAAGGTGTTGAAACTTAAAAATTACTGGTTGACCATGAAACATAAGCATGAAAGTGAAAGCCAATCTGAGGACTACTCAACGTGGACAGCAAAAGAGGGTTGTCGTATGATGGGATACTGAGAACCTCCAATGACAATCTTGAGGAAATTCAACGGGGACCGTTACAGAAGAAGAGTAGGTTAAGCTAAATTTCACTCAGAATGTCTTGCTTGTTAGAATGGTCTCATTCTGGCATAGCATTTCAACTTGAAACCTTTAGGACTATTTTCTGAGCAGTGCAATGTGGGTGACGCGACTAAATGCATTTTGGCAATCAACAAATTTGGCGCCATCATAGATCCTTCGTCTTTGGCTTGGGTTAAGATCTTCATGAATACGAGCATCTTTGCCACGCAAAAACGTTCTAATAGGCATCCCTGTTGCGCCGGGCATATTAAGCTGTTTTATATAGAAAGGTGCTCTAAACTGGCCCATTTTAAGATGTACTTCGCAGCTTTGCACATTTGATAACTAGGCAAGGGGTCCTGTCTTACAGTATTTACACAACACGCACGTACTATAGAGGAAGACTGCATATATTGTTTCGGAACGGATATAGAGGAGACAAAATTCTTGTATCCAAGGTTTGATAGCCTTTTTTGTTTTTAATGATTTTATGGAGCTAATCAACTCATTCAGTCAAACATCGCAGTACAATTTTATGTGACTTGGAAGAACTTTGATTAAATTCAGGAATAAGTATAACACTTAGAGAATCCTTACAAAATTTCGAGACCTGCATAGAAACTCATATTCGTCTCGAACGTTCGTCGGCTGATGGTTCGTTAGCGGTAGGCTACGGGGGCCATTGAGGTTTGTTCAGTAAATCTGTGCCAGAGGCAGTGAAGCGGTGGTGAATCGTTTACACATTAATGTTTCTCCGCAAACTTAGAAGAATTTTTATTTTACCAACTGATACTTCCTGACTTGCAAGTTTTTTCACTGTGCCTGGTTGGAGACACTACAAGATATGGCTGCCAACTGATGTCAGTGGCGTTCGTCTTGTCAGTTTCTGTCCAGATTGCCTGAGTGAATGTCTGGAGGTGTAGGCACCTCGGAATGATTGTGTTAAGCTAGCACTAAGTCCCTTCCCCTTCCACCTTTATTCTTTTCTTTACAATAAGGCTTTCAAATAAGTCATGGTTGTACGGCAGTGAAGCATTGGTGTTGAGCACTGATGTCATGCTGTCGTTGATGATGATGATGACCTGGAAATTGCAAATGTGTTCATTTCATTCAATACATGCCTGGAATCTCCCCCTACGGAGTTGGTCGCTGATAATCAATCCCCTGTGTCTTCAAGTTGGGATTTGGCACCTTGTTGAAGTTTCACTATTTCGGTAGTCTTAGTTTAACAACCGCTTCCTTTCATTTAAGCTTTTGATTTTATTGGTTTTCGTCAAGGGTCCTGATTATCTTGTGTAGGCTTTGGCGCCTTGGCAGTTCCCTGAGTTCAGTTACAACCATACTGGACGCAAACAAAAGTACCTTTATACCACGTCGACCGTCACGTGTTAGAATCAACTGGGTACCTCCATTCGTTCTATACGCCGGTCAGATGAGTGGAAGCACGATTCCCGATGCACCTCATCTTTCCTCATCGTTCGCTTAATGCCCCTTCTCCTACTCATGAAAACGTGATTCTGTACGACGGTGAAGCATCAGTTTTGAACGCTGATATTATGCTGTTGATGATGCTGACTGATTCACAAGCTAAGGGCATGCCAAAGCTTTACGAGTAGGCTCCGCGGAGGGAGAGTAATCGTTAATGGGATGAGGTAACTACAGCTCTGCATTGCGCGAGGAACTCTGCTTGTGGTTTCCGAGCATGGAACTTCACAACAGTCATCGCCAATGCTTAGTATGAGACGCTATACCGCATCGGGCTGAAAGCATAATTCGGTTGGAAGACCGGTTGGACATCATCTCGAACGAAGGCCTTATATGAACATAGGCCTGGTGCAATCAAGAGTTTCAGGAAGTGGAGGAAGCCGATGTAGTCTGAAATGCACGGCAGCAGTTCCAGTTGGTTCATAAAACCGGACCCAGAGGACTGTGTGTTGGCGAGTAGAAGAAAGTATCAAGCCTGAAATGTAATGCAGGACAGTATTTTCAAAGGCAGTGAAGTATCAATGCTGAACACTGATGTTGCGCTGTCTCTGATGGTGACTTTTTATTTGACCCACTCAAGTTTAGCCGTGGTCTGTCAGTTTGCAATAGTAATACACCGTGATTTGAAACACCACCGGGGTGCCGGATATATCGAGCTTCAATCAGCACTATTCAAAGGTATTGGTGAGTCTCTTTGCTGTGCTTTGATCAGGTCTGAAGCAGTTATTCCAGTCATAGATATATAGGCCTCGCACCTGTTATATCACACTTAGTTCCGCTAAAACTGTGACACCTAGCTCCGGTGAGTGAGATACAGGTTCAAGTGGAGTTTCGGCCAGGTAGGAGATGCATTGACCTCATCTTTACATTACGTCATGTTCTTGAGTAGAGCCGCATAGCAGATAGCGTAAGTGTACTTTAACATGGAGGATAGCTCTCAAAACTTGCCTGCCACCCCAACGCTTCAGAAGGAACCGCGAGGGCTGGGATACCGCCAGGTCACCCAAGCCTAGACAGGGGAAGTCGAGAGGTAGAGGCCGGGTTCAAACCACGAGACTTCCAGTCAGTAAATTCGCGCTGTACCCACTGAGTCATCTCGATCCCAACGCTTTTGTTCATGTTAAAGCTTGCAGTGAACACCCCTCGTCCTCCACCGCATTCCACTGAAACGGTGATCTAAAATACCGCCACTGCTTCTATTTTAAGAATGTAGTTTGCGCCTACATTGGCTCGTCTCTGTTTTTCCACTGTTTTCCCTTGACTACTACTCGCCTGATTTCGATATTTTTCTGTATGTTGGCCACCCACACAAAGATACAGCTGACTTTGCTCCCTTCTGAGTGCCAACCTAATACACATTTTAGCTTCTGAACTTTGAAAGGTCGGCGATTTCGTCCGGCTAGCTTTGTCATCGCGCCCGGGCACCGTTGGCCACGAGGCAGTTTCGGCCGCCAACTCTACCGAATTCTGGACCACCGTAGACAAGACTAAGGATGTATTCAGGATGAAGGCTTATCAACTTAAGCAAGTCTGTCGAAAGTCAACGTTTCTGGAGTCTTGCAAGTGTGATTGGTCGGAATTTCAGTTCCTCGCGTCCCATTCCTATCTGAGCTCGTTCCCTCAAGAGGAGGCCAACTTTTTGCCTCAGATTTCCTCCTAATTGCTTCCTAAGTCTCCATCAGCTCCAAATATCTCCACTACCCTCCAGTTCATATAAAGTTGTTCATCAGTATCTGCTGTCGCAAAGCACTGTCTTCTCATCCGGATCGTACAGCCTTTATTTTGTTCACTTTCTGAGTTCGAGATGTCTCGTTGGATTAGGCTCAAAATTACTGACTGGAAGGCTTGTGGTTCGAACCCTATCTCGGCGCCTTATCTCCGAAAACCAGAACGTTATCGTCTGCATATTCCAGAACGGCAAGGTTTTCGTTGGAGGCTATGTAAACACCGGGGTCCTGGAAACCTTCCAGCGTTCGGACAGAGTGGGCACCTCTGACGAACACCGCTTTGTGTGCGGAGCCACCATAAGGTTACGCAGAGATCCGCAGACGAAAGCGAGTGAGAGTGATGGAGCGGCTAGCTCAACCACTGTGCTTGCATCTTCAGTTGTTGTTCCTGATACACAGCACACATCAATGCCAGGCGACTCTAGTGTGAGAGCAGCTTGTCGACCTGCTTGCTTCGGGGTGAGGACATTGAAGGCCGCCAGATAGGGCGTCGAGACTTAGATTGATTTCGGGACTCCTGAGGATCTCGGCACTGGATGACGCGCAGATGTTACTTTCAAAACCGGTGCACGACGAACAGTCACCAGTCCCAGGTCCTAGGCCGACAAACAAAGAGTTGTTAATGGGATGAGGAGAGGGAGAAGAAAAGTATGCGAAAGAGAAACGAGGCGTCAGCAGTAGCCCTTTTTCGCTTACCCGACCTGTCGTATGCAACGCTCCTAGTGGCACCACGCGACGGTCGGTGTGGCATGAGTTTTCCTGTAAATGTGCCATTCATGGCTATACGTGGCTCAAAAGCCTGACCGCGAGGCAGCGGTGTTTGGAAGGAAATACAGGTACATTATCATTTTTACGGAACAAGTCGCCACACGTTCCAGCCCCCCAACTTGGAGGACCAGGAGACTGCGAATGTCGCGCAGACACCCCCGTGTAACTCAATAGGTCGCCGAGGTACACACGGTGAGGTCCATTCTTTTCGTGACGGAATTTGGTAAAAACTCAGCCCTCGCTCCTTTCATGAGTGGGACTATAGTTATGCATCGGCTCTGGATAGAGCGCGAATTTACTGACCGGTAGGTCCATGTATCGAACCCGACCTCTGGTTCTCGACTACCCCTGTCTAGGCTTGGGCTAGCCCAGCCCTCGTGCTTCCTTCGGGTGGCATGGCAGATAGGCAACAGTATGGTGCTACAGCTGAAAAAATGTATATCAGTATTGTGCACCTAAAGGGTGTTACGCCGGGCGATTATTTTTATGTGATTACCTAAGCTCTAGAGCTTGCTTCCATCTTCTCATCTTGAGGTGTTGTTCTTTTTGCATGAAGAGCTTCGAGTCTACTCTTTCCCTTATCTGATCCCATTTCTACCAACTTTCAAGGCTTTGAGGTTAGTCTTGGCCGAACAACTGCACAATTTAGCGAAACGATGAACTCATGGAGAACCACTAAAATTGGTTCAGGGAACGTCTTTGTACGGGGTGAGATGGTTCAAGTGGTTAGGACTCGAATTTACTAACCAGAAGGTCCGTGGTTCGAACCCCGACCTCCGTGTCTCGAATTCCCTGTCTAGGCTTGGGCAACCTGGCAGTATCCCAGCCCTCGTGCTTCCTTCGAGTGCCATGGCGGCTAGGCACCAGAAGGGTGTTACAGATGGACGATTTAATGTCTTTGTACTGACCAATTATCGGGATACATGTTACATGCTCATCTGTCCTGGATAGTCTGTCATAACGGGCTTGATGTCTTGCTTTTTCAAACGCTTCCGAGCGGGCATGACATGACGACGTTATCTGCAAACTGCCAGCTTATAGATTCGTTGAATTAATTGGGGAGTACTCTAACATTGTTCTCTCAGTCATTGTGGGTTTCTCCTGACGTTTCATTCTCCCGCGCTGTTCCCCTTGTGTGTCAACGATTTCCTTCCCCCGCTTGGTTGCGTTCATGCTTTCCTGGATTGTGCGATTCTCCACCTGCCTTGCTGTTATTTTTTCTGGAAGATCTCTCATTTCTGACTGAGTGATCGGGTACACGGGGTACCCATTGAGCTCAGCAACATTCAATCCTGAAGTAATTCGTGCTCGTTTACCTCTTACTATTTTCCTGCTAACGTCCCGCTCTGTTAACCCAAAATTTTCCCCGCAGTCATCCATCCCACTCGATGTTCACATTATAGTGCAGGCCTCCATAAAACTCGAACTTCCTTTTCCGTTCTCGTAATGTCTTCCGCATTCCCAACTTCTATTGTACCAATCCCAAGCCGGCAGCTCCTAAGTGTTTTTCACCTCTTGTTATTGTTGATCATAATTCCCCGTTGACCGTTTATTTGAAAACTCATTATCGGGATGTAAGTGCTGTTTTACCGCTACTACCACGGTACATGGTTCACTGAATCCACCTGTTTCTTCTCACTTCAGCAGCCTTTTGCCCCACACGCCGTCACCCATACCAGAATAATTTCCCTTTATTTTGTTCCAATACCGCTTGCTTCTGGTAGCTTCCTTCGTGCAGTTCTGCAAACTTCCTGTATGCAAACGCTCATGACTCGGGTTAACCATCGTGACGCTCCCAAAAGTGCACTCAGTTTCTAGGTTTTTTGGATGCCTCGCTTTTTTCATGCTTTCAACAACTTTGCCGTGCATTCCTACCGGGTCCTCATTGACCCTTTGTCACAGCAGACCCTTAGCACAGCAGGTGATGTTAATCCTAATTAGCTTCTTTCAACTCTTGTATTGCTCATCTAACCAGTTATGCTTCTACTACCTGTGGTAGAACTGCACCCTCGCTACTTTCCTGTCAGGAGAACACTTCACTCTACCATTCCTATTGGTGGTTAATGTAACTTTCCACTCTTCAGAAGCCTTTGATTCATCAAATGTACTCCACGTGCACTTCTAAAAGGCGTATCCCTGAATCTTTGCCGTTGGGTGCTGCTTACTACCTTAGCTACCACTCGCGATCAGCTGTAGCGGCCACTGTGTGTACCACCTCAACCGGCCGTGTCCAACAGAATTTGACGCACGGTCAATTTTATTGGCTCTGTTCAATTTTGTCAGATATCAGCTTGAAGATTCACGACTGCGAGTAGCTAGTTTACTGTAGGTTTCGCCAATCACTTTGTCACAGTGTTCACTTCGAGCTGTGTACTCCTGAATTTTACGTACAGAGAATTTCGGGAAATTTGTTTGTCCCTAGGAAGAGTGCTCTTTGAAGCCTGTTGCATAGTTACATGTACTGTGGGACCGCTTCTGTTTGCCCGGCGAATCCGCTTTAGCTTTTTGGCGTGGTTGAACCTCGAGGAACAAAGTTCTCACCAGCACTACACAGGTTCGATCGCTGTATTAGGTAATGGCTCTCAATCAGGTGCTCGAGCGCGCCTGTGGCGGTTTGCTGCAAACCGTTTGAAGCCCGTATGACGAAAATCCTATGACTGGTGACTCAAGCTTTTTTGATGTTGCCACTACTGTTCTCAGTTACGAGTTAGGCCCGATGGACCAAGGAGCTTGGTTAAGTTGACACGAAACAACGGCACCACCTTAGCATCATTCAATCTCGTTTTCAAACGACGGTCATGGACATTGTAGGCTTCGTTCCATAGGCATCATCCACCGGTCCAGAAGGGCAAACAGACTGTCAGACTCGACCCGTGGGATAGACTCTTCCCGTTCTTCTGTCCCAACCAACCCTCGAGTGCTGTGTTCTACTGTTGTAGGGGAGGTGAACGTCTCACGAGCTTTCAGCTGCTCCTTCCTATAGTGACGGCCCTATGGCCTTTACTTCCATCTGCGTCTTGTCACGTCCAATCGCGAGCGATGGTTGGTTGTGGCAATGATGGGGAACGGTGGGTGAGTGGCATTTAACAATAGGCGCTCAGTACAGTAATGGCCTGCACTCGATAGTCATGCAATCGAGAGTAGTAGAATATTTGGATCGGTAAAAAGAGGGATGTTGATGAGTGTGGGTCGGGAGAAAACTAATAATGCAAATCGTTGTTATGAAGAAAAAATTTCCGTACTGATGTTTTAGCCTTTCAGAAACCTACCAATCAAATACACTTCATTTTCTATGTACCCCCGTTCGTTGCAGATATTGCGTTAGAGAATAGTGGATAAGTGCCATTTCGCAAAACGCACCTTCCCTCCCCGCAAAACTCTGTCCTCATGTCTGTTGCGCTTGTAATTCCGAACCGCCATGTCCGCTTTTTTAAACCCGCTTTCTGCAATTTTAATATATACGGTACAGTTGCATGACGTTTTGGCTTTTTATATTTCTCAACTGGTGGATGTTAGTTTTGAGCTGGAAGTATCCCGTGCGATCACTTCGAACTGATCTGCAGACTTGCCTATCAATGGGGTTTAGTTGTTTCTCGCGGGGTGGCAACAGGAAAACAATTTCGGCACGACCAGCTGCTCCGCTCGCCCTCCACAGCCGACGATTGTCATGATTTGGCTGCGTTCCTTCTAGATTGAGGTTTGCGTTTCATCATTGCCAATTCTTTTCCACATCAATTGCCTCGGTCGAAATCTTTGGGCCTTACATCGACCGATGACGATGAAACAACCAAAAGTTGATGTGGTTAGTTTCGTCGCGTCTCTGTTGGTGTTGTCCAATTTTCAGGGTAGTTTGTGTTTACTGATTTTGACTTATCGAGCGGGCTACGTTTTTTGTTTCTTTAGTTTTCCGCACACGGTCCAAGTGCTTTTGTGGTTGCTGTCGTTTCGTGAGTATTTTGAAGCGTGGTACCCCAGGCACCAATCATTTCTCAGCGTAATTTCCGGATGATAGCGGGTTACCAATCCGGACAAACCCATAACCGCATTAGTTTTGCTCACTTTCGCATGTACTGACTCAATTTCGTTTCCTTCCTCATCTGCGATTCCCTGCTTTAAACAACTATATACCACTGAAAGTCGATATTCCTTATTTCCTTTTTACGTGTATGGACGCTGTTTTTTCTTCAGTCTGCGCCTTGTATGTGTTTTGTGGATTTTTGATCGTGCAGCCTTTTGGTTCAAAGTGGTGTTGTGGAGTTGTTCAGTTTTTTGCTGGTTTCCGTCTAATCTCACCCATACTCGTGGCTCGTTGTAACTTGCTCAGCTCTGTTGATGCTAAACTAGAAATTCAACACGAAAAGACTGAGAAACAACTTCTAGAAGAGATCACGCACCATCCAAAATTGAGGCGAGCCAGCAATCTGGAAAAGAATCCTCTTCCCACTCCGGAGGGTAAGCATTACATCATTGTTTCTCCGCATCATCTACATCTTCTGGTGACCAGACGTTTTGCATGGCGATACAGTTTTCCTGCTGTTTCCCGTTGTCGGTTTATGCTTGTAGCTGAACCGTTTGTGTGTCTTCCAAAGCCGTTGAAGTTGAAGTGGTTGTTGTCGGGCAGAATGTATAGTGTGATTTTACAGGCTTCCAAATATGAACCATCTACCTACCGTCCTCATCCGTGATTATGATTTACCGTGGCTTGATCGTGTGCTACACACGTTTATCACCGTCTACCGAGGCAAGTGATGCTCTGCGTGCCTCCAGAATCGCAGTGCAAGGTGGTCGACATGTGCTTAGCCGAAGGGAATGCAGAATATAACGACGCTTGCCCTGCAATCTGTCCTGATATGGCGTGTCTGTGAGGAAGAGAATGTTCATGATAACGATTGTGTATCGACCGGGAGAGTAACTAGAACAAATGGGTTTCTGTCGGGAATTGAGCAATCGTTTTGTGTGCTCCCAATTTGTTTGACAGACTGGGTTACTGCAGCGAAGCAGCATTGTTACGCGGATGATGGTGATGTTCAGGCCACCAACAAACATTACGCCACGCTATCTCCTCACTAAAATTAGCCAGCTAATCAGTCGCTGTGTTCAAGGTCGTTTTTCACCACAAACTACCGGGTCCCCTTCGATGTTGGATCAAGACAGCTCAGTGATTATGGCGCGAGATTACTGACCGGAAGGTCCCGAACCCAACGCTGGCTTCTTTACCAGTGCTCGCTAGGTTTGAGCAACCTGCCGGTATCGCAGCTGTCTTACGTCTGTCGGGTGACATGGAGGCTATGCACCGAAAGATGTACACCTAAATGATTATTACTTTTGGGTTATTATGAAGCGCCTCTGCTTTTAGCCACTCTCAGTGAAATCTCAATATCCTCACTTTTACTCCCACAGTATTCGCACAGGAGAAGAAGGAAAAGCAATGATTAGATGAAATCGAGCACCACCCTAAGTTCAAACCTGCGCTAACCATGGAAAAGAACCCACTTCCGACGCAAGAGGGTACGTTCTTAATTATATGCTAATCGGCCTCGCAATTTCGGCATGTCTTGGCTTTCTCTAAGGCTCCGTAGTCCCGTTCGCTTCCTGCCTGTCTGTCCGTCTTCCTTATTTTTTTCAGATATTGAAAAGGAGAAGACTGCATCCTAAAGCTTATCCCGCTGTTTTTCCCCTCTAAAGTGCCAACGCAATACGGCCTCCAATCGCACCTGTTTGGCTTGCTTCTTGATGCTTACTAGCTGCCGTCCTTCCACATAAATATTAATAACTCCATGCATTCATATACTCATCACTGTACGGGAAAACGGTGAGGCCGAAATTCAGATGAATTTTTGATTATATACACATACATACAAACTGCGTGTTTTCCTGACATCTTGGAGATTTCTGAAGCTGGATTTGTTCGGAACGGGGAAGCCGAATTTCAGATGAATTTTTGATTATATATACATACAAACTGCGTGTTTTCCTGACATCTTGGAGATTTTCTCTGAAGCTGGATTTGTTCGAACCGAACGGGGAAGGGCACACCTTTATAATATCCGTGCAATTGTGAATACTGTTTTACACACCAAGGAACTGTTCATGGACTTAGCAACAGCTAAGGGCCTAGCTACGAGCCACATGCATTCAGCAGGTATTTCCACTGTGAGCAGATATGACCAGTGCTGCCAATTACTTACAGTTCTTCATCGAGCTCGATTAAGGGGCTCTGACCGGAAGGTCCGTGTTTCGAACTAAGCATCTGCATTCCGATTGCTCCTATCTAGCCAATATATGGTGAGAAAAGTACCCTCTGCTCCGCCAAAGACCCCCGATCACACCGCGAATTCGTTGGTCCCAACCGGTTGTTCTAAGACCTGAGGGTGTCTCAGATCCTCCGCAGGAAGTGGCCAAGTCTGGCAAGCGTGCAATAATACGGCCCACACGCGTCCTTTGAGATCTAGTGGAATGTCTTTTTGATTCCATAAGTGGCGCGAATTGGTGAACGCAATTTTGGTCCTCGAGATTCGCGCGTCACTACCGTGGGAGCTAATGCAGCTTCCGGCGTTACTTGAATTCCTAGAGGCGTGTTCAAAGATTTTATATCCTCCATCCAGCATGACTGCATCTTGTGGGCGTAAAGGACTGGATGACCTCGGTCAGCCTTTCTTGTATTGCCTGTCATTCTTGGGAGAGATCCGAACACATCAATGACGAACTTGGACAAAAGTGGAGAGAGTGGACAACGCTCCATACACGCTCGCGCACCCCCAATACAAACGGAATGTGATGTTCACGAACTTCTTGGACTCAGTGTGTTGCATAGAACCAACCGGTCTGCAGAGTCGGACGCACTCTCGAAGTCAAGGAACTCTAGGATTTTAAGGCGCCTATACACTTGCCGTTTACTACTTCACGAAGTCTGAAGATGTGGTCCACAAAACCCCTTCCTTACCGGAATCCTACTTGCTTTCCCGAGTTCCGTCTTCACTCTGCATCGTAGGTTGATGTAAAATAAGCAAAGAATCTGGGTACAGAGAGCGCCCTTTTTGAACAGGAGCACCACAACCGATTCGCCTCAGTTAACTGGGGCGGTCTCTCTCACCCAGAGGCAAGTAAATTAGACAAGCACCGACTGAGGATTTATCTCCGTCTATGAACAGAGAACAACCACGAATGGCACATCTGCAGATAATGACTTAACAAAGTCGTGTTTTTCTGATCGCCCGTTGCAGTTACAACAGTCATTGGTCGCAAAGGTGTAACAACTAAACTGCTCGCTTATGCTTGCAACGTAACGATAAACACAAGTTACCTGGATAATGTCCAATCGGTTTATTGTGGACGTGGCGTCAGATCTACATATCAATCGAACCAAAGAGTCTATAGGGGATTCTGATTCAGCCGCGATCCTCTACTGCAGATTTCAAGGAACATGAAACGAGAGCACATGCTACCTGAATATTTCTGTTGGGTCAGCCTGAACGGTACGCGTTCTCTGCCGCATCACCGAGTGCGTTTTATCGTGATTAGCTAACACTAGATGAGTCGGCTCTGGGGTTCTTGCATTCGCATAACTCGTTTGGGCAGTACTCCTGGCCCAAGCCAAAGATATGAGACACGACGTGGTTGCCTTCTTGCTGGAGCTCGGCAGTGCATATCTTTGGCAGCGGCAACTCTGGAACTCGCGCGATACAAGCTTGCTGCCGCCACTGGACGCATTTGCTTGTCACTTCTACGGTCATCTCCGATAGAAACTGTCCACGCTCAGCGATTAACTCCGTGAGGAGCCGTCTAGTTTCGTTTTCATCAGCAGACGCTGTAAACGGGGAAGTACGATCTTTCACGTCCGCTTTGACCTGCACATTAGTCGCGTCTTCAGTCCTGATTCGCTACAAGACTAGCCTCGATAGGGGACATGTACTCTTCGACCCACAAGCTCAATATGGTGGCATCACACTTTAGGATATCCCAGAAACAGCTCCTGTTCTTTTTTTGTTTTCAATCCATGATATTTTGCTTTTCCGCGATTTAAGCGCCAACTTAATCAGTATGGTACCCTCCTGTAAAGTCTGGCGTGTGTGGTGCACAATTCACCGCCGTAAAACAGATAAGATATGGATCTGATCGCAAAAGTGGTTACTTCCGCAACATGTGTGTGTGTGTATGTGAACGCAAATCTCACCCCAACCGGATTCATCCATTGATCATGTATAGAGGCATGCAAAAGTGCATCTGTAAGTGAATGGATTGGTTGTATATTGGAACAGAACGATGAAACTGTTTTTTATTGTTTTCTTACTGACCCAAATAGTGTAAGAGAGAGAAATTATGCCTAGTTGAAGACACGTGACAGAAATAGTGGGGCGTTCTGGTTCATCGTGTGCATTAGATGGAGTGTGGTGAAATGGAGGACATATGCGGGACCCCAGGCTATGGTGCCTTGATTAAGACTTGAGCGCGCTGAGTCATTGTCTGTTTCCCGTGTTTGACTGGGGATGAACCTTTGATCTGACAGGGGAGTACGGAGGCGGGCACGATACTGTCAGTGCGACCAGTCTTCCAAGATCGGTTCTGCATGCTCTACTCTGTTCATGGTCCACTGTGGATCGGTCACCGCTTGCCACAAGAAGTAGACACCAACACTTAACCGACTATATGATTGTGATAAGAAGCTGTCGGTACCGTCCTGATCACAGAAGCTCCGCCTGTAGCTGACTCCAATACGGATCACCTTTTGGTTTGCGGCAATCTGCATCACATTTGGAAAACTGTCACGTCGGGCAGCAGAATGAAGCTCATTCAAGTTCTACGTTGGCGAATCGGGAACACATCAGAATTTTTCGAAATTTTAACGCAAAGGCTGGTGAAAGACCAAGTCTCAAACAGGCTCAGAAACCAGGGGGCCCGAATTGGAACAGCTTTCCAAGTAACTACCGCGGATATAGTTGGATAAAAGCAAGAACGCGGATGATGAAAATGACCCGTCGATATACTCACCGATTAAAAGCAATCCGGTAAATACAGTCTCCTGGAATTAACTTATGGTCACTAGAGTTGTGCTTCTCAAACACCTGTGGAAAATAAAATGTCAATGAAGCCAAACGAGGAGTAGAGCTCCAGCGGTACGCGGTTCATCACTGTCGCGAAGGATTTTTGCCAGGCTGAAAGGAATTGATTGGTTGAAAGTACAGTTGATAGACCTGATATAATAGAGTTGAACAGGCCGGCGGAAACCGGACGTACGTGGCAGGATTCTGGCCGACCAGAAGATGTGGAGTTATGCTATGTAATTCCTCTGCTCCAACATATAATGATGACTTACCTATCGAGGATCTGCAGATGACCACAAACTAACCATAAAATGCGAGAACGACCGAATTGAACCGCTTTAACTTAGAGCTGTCTTGGCTTGCAGAACTGACAGTGCGGGGCGAACTTCTACACGTGCGATGTAGATTTCCGATATTTCAGGTATGCAATGATAGTTTGTCTGTATGAAAACGAAACGAAGCCAAATGAAACTGTTTCGCAGTTCCCTGAAAACTCGAAATGATAATATTATGTACCTTCTGACGCCACAAGCAAACAGTCGATAGTTTTGGGAGGGTTCTCGTTTTCCGTACAGATCAGTGCGTGGCGAACAATCACCTAAACTTGGGGTGGGTATCTAGGAGTCTTTGTGTTTGTTCTGCCCATGTAACCGCTTTAGTCGCTTGTTTGTTCTGTTTTGGTAGATGGTTCTCCATTGTAACAACACGGAAAGAACCCATTCGAGTGATTTCTCATCAGTGATGACTGTTCACTGAGCAACCGTTCACATAAGTCTGTACCTCGGCCACCGACATACATAATTCCGAACTTTCCGCCCTTGTAATCCGTTCTATTCCGCGTAGAGGGAGACGCGGAACTCATTGGGTGAGATGGACCAAGTGATTAGAGCACGAATTTACTGGCCGGAAAGTCCGTGGTTCGAGCCGGACCTCTGCCTCTCGATATCCCCTATCTAGGCTTGGGCAACCTGGCAGTATGCCAGCCTCCATGCCTCCTTCGTGTGGCATGGCAGCTAGGCACCGAAAGGGTGCTAGAGCTGAATGATTCATTTATTTATTATTTGGGTGACTGTTCTAGAAAGAAAGTGCCGTCTTAGAAAGTTAACCAGAAGAGTCGTTGATTGACTGTCTTAGAGAGGAAAAACAAATGCTCATCCAGTCGGCACATTTTCAACCAAAGATGAAAATATATCAATCGAAATGGGGCACATATTGAGAACCTGACCAAACACTAGATTGTTGGTATTTAAAGTGCTTCAGGACGGTGATTCTCGGACGTTTCAGTTCAGTGAAAATAGGGTAATTAAAACAAATTCCGTCGTGAACTGAAGCGGGATAAAACAACATCAATCAAGGAAAGCCCCAACGAACAGAAGCCGCTGCTCTAACGTTCGGTGTCCCAAGAAGCATTGTGCGGGTTCTCATCCCTCCGAATAATGGTCATCACCAGAGAGGTTAATCGTCTTTTTCACCGATGTGGTTTGTGTTGGGGGTCCGGCAAACACGCGTAAATGTAGGGATTCTCAGGTTTGGCGATTAGCCCACGACCTTAACCACGAAAATATTGGATGTATTCCAACATTCTAAAGCGTATCGACTACGTTGAAACCACTACGCTATGGGACTTTACCCAAATTTTTTCAGACCCCTATACGTAGTCGCACAAATGAACAGCAGTCTTGATACGACTTTCTGAGCATGTCTAAACTCGGTATTACGACTGATGGTTTCTATTCCAACGAGTCACAGTGAACTAACAAGTTTCATGATCAGGTCCACGCAACACACTAAAACTGACTGCGGCGTGGGTAGACACTGCTGCGTAGTCTAAGACGTCTGCTGTTGAACAGGTGTACTGTGATTACAACACAAGCCTATTGTTAATGAACTGGCTTGAGTTATTCGCTTGGAAGAAGAGGTGGAGGTGACCCCAGATTATGAACTGTTTCTTGTCTTGTCTTTCAACTACATTTCACCGGTTGGATGCATAAGGCGGCTGGATACCAAACTAATTGGCCTCAACATAAACTGAAATTGTATGCCCTAGAAATCATGCCCCCCCCCCCCCTGGCAGTAAAATAAACGGCCATGGAGTGCATTAGTTTGTATGTTACACTGAACGTGTGCTATGAAAAGACGACGTGAAATAACAACAGTCTGAAAAAAGTCTGATATTCAACTAGGGCACTTGGGATTCATCGTCCCATTCCAGTAGACAGGTATTTTGATATCTGAATTCGGGTTCTCCAAGTGCTCAGAGGATCGGGTTTCTACCCTCGACTTTTACTTTACACTGGAATGGACAGTTGCCTCGTAACTGTAGATGACAGAATACATTTCATTATTGGTGTTTGTGGGATTTCTATAAGGCACATCCACGTGACTCTCGTCTGAACAATAATTCTAACTTCCTGGCGCGATGATTCTGGTGAGTCCACACCAAAGGTGGGGAAGCACCGGACTCGAGTTTCGCTCTCATTAGGGCTCATCAGCCGTGCCTGTCCCTGGCCGTGTAGGGCTTTGATATCTGATATGCGAGGCGAGTGTGTCACCGCTACTCCAGCGTACGCTGGACAGATCCGAATTTTTACGTCTAAGCAGGTAAACATATTAGCACTTGAGTGATGTGAGTGGCAAAGCCGACAACTCGAACGACGACCAGTACTATACTTTGGTCGGTTTTGTTGATTGATTCACCCTCCTGTCAGGATATCCCGGTAAATTAGCGCCACGGACGCTCGAAACCCGCTGGACATAAAGAGGGTACAGCGAAGAGGTGCACGGGGTTACTGCAGCGAAGCAGCATTGTTACGCTGATGATGGTGGAGATGTTCAGGCCACCAACAAACATTACACCACGCTATCTCCTCACCAAAATTAGCCAGCTAATCAGTCACTGTGTTCAAGATCGTTTTTCAACACAAACTACCGGGGCGTCTTCGATTTTGGATCGAGACAGCTCAGTGATTATAGCGCGAGATTACTGACCGGAAGATCCCGAACCAGTGCTCGCTAGGTTTGAGCAACCTGACAGTATCGAAGCTGTCTTACGTCTGTCGGGTGACATGGAGGCTATGCACCGAAACATTTACACCTAAATGATTATTACTTTTGGGTCATTATGAAGCGCCTCTGCTTTTAGCCACTCTCAGTGAAATCTCAATATCCTCACTTTTACTCCCACAGTAGTCGCACAGGAGAAGAAGGAAAAGCAATTATTAGATGAAATCGAGCGCCACCCGAAGCTCAAACCTGCGCAAACCATGGAAGAGAAACCACTTCCAGCACAGGAGAGTACGTTCTTATTCACACGCTAATCGGCCTCGCAATTTTGGCATGTCTCGCCTTTCCCTAAGGCTACGTAGTCCTGTTCGCTTCCTGCCTGTCTATCCGTTTTCCTTATTTTTTCAGATATTCAAAAAAAGGAGAAGACTGCATTCCGGATAATCGGTCCATCACGCCCCTCTTTCCGGTTATGGCACATCAAGTGACTGTAGAAAAATCGATGTCTAATCACCCTGGTTGATACATTATATCGCTCACTGCTAAGACACTGACCCGCTACACTCTTGAACCCTTCCCGGATGCGCATTATTCGTGGTCGGATGGAGCAACGTTCGATAATTCAGTAGCTCTCTTTTAAAGTGTATCAGATGCAATAATCACTTGTTCTCAATGTACGGGCTGACGGCCATCATGCAGTTCCATCAGGTTAGAATAACGGAAGTGAAGACGCAATAAATGTCTTGAGGGTAAGTCAAAGAACCTGCCGGCTACAAGCGGATACCAATAAGATCCAATAGCCGTAGCAAAGAAAGCACGTAGAAGCACTGCCGTCCGGTGAAGACTTTGGAAGTTTTCAGAGTTGTTTCCCAGGACAGTGGCAAGTAAAGGGAGTAAAACAGTTTTCTAGAATAAGTAGTTTTCTGTTGTTTTTTTTTAAATACACCCACTTTCATATCGACTTGGTTTTCGGGGGAGACTCATCTGGAACCCAGCTGAATTTTCGTTTGTTTTTCTTAAGCAACTGAATGTGCTGCGCACCACGCTGTCTCATGTTTCAGTTGGTACGATACATTTCACAGACGTAATACATTACCCCAATGGTTACTGAAAACACTCTGTCATGGACTGTCTAATTTGCGCTCAGGTAGAACATAAGGCTGACGGAAACTCGGGGACTGCGCCCACCTGATGAGTCCAGAGAAGGGCGAAACCGGTGGTGGGTTGTCGAGGAGTTTTCAGCAACCTTATGAGTAATGTATTAGTTACAACCCACATATTTGGCCATTCTTCCACTGAAAGTGAACATTTCCTGCATAATGTTAGCGCAGATACGAACAAGGTCAAATTTTCAACTTAGATTTTCGGGTAAATGGACCGGGGACTTGTTTACTTCGTTGAAATCTGGAAGCTATTCGACAGCCCAGAAACGGCTACACCTTTCTTGTAGCCAAGGTTAGCGTAGTTCCCGATCACCCATAAGCCTTAAACTCCACTTCAAAACCAGATCGTATGCAATTGACAAAAGGCACAAATTATCCTAGTGTTAACGGAACAACTAACGGAATCTGCCGTTTATGAGAACTCTTCATTCAAAGAGCCAGTCAACACGTGGCTTGAATCCAGTGAGCGAAGGATGACAGATCCCATATCGTGCCTACGTACGAGTGAAACACATTGCTCTTCAAATACTGACCTGCTGATCAAGGGCTGGGTTTAAAACACCCTGGAGTTGCTTGAAATATGCACTTATTTTGAGTCCCGATAAGGATGAAACAGCTGTACGGTGCTCCTCGGTTTTTCAACGAGAAGGCAGGGCTATTTCGCGTTTTAAACCCTTCAATCCCATTTATGCAAGTACAAGTCATGTAACTTCTGGGACTAATTAGTCACGTACCGGCAGAAAAACAGTTAACTTCATCCAAATACAGTGCATTAGGTACTCTTGTAGTTTTATTACGACGTTAGGTAATGGTTCTAGAACTTTCTGTTACTAAAGGGGACAGACGTGAAGCACGAAGCACTCGAATGTTTCCGTGTGACAGCAGCGTAATATGTCGATGATGCTGGTGGCTCCCAATGAGGATGAAACAGCCTTGCAGTGCTTCCCGGCTTTTCAGCATCGACTGCCTTCACTGACAGGACGGAATTTTTGTTAAAAATGCACACAGACTTTAGGTTCAGCCATAAGGATGACAAAACAGCAAGCACCTAGTGACCGAAACATCGTAGCTCACGGATGTGCACCTGGTGCCGTCCAGGAGTACTGGCGTGGTGCTATACTGCAGGAGGTACAGTATCAACCTGGAAATTAAGTGACTTGATGTTTACTACCTTAGTGATGATATTCGTGGCTACGCCACTGAGTTTGCGGACGACAGTTTGGTAATAATAGGCTTGTGAGTGATTGCCCATAAGTTCGATTCCTTCGCCATCATAAGCGTGTACGTCGCACCGATTTCAACTCCAAGAAACCTGACACTGTTTCATTAATTACACGCCAATATCTAGTTGATCTACTAATACTGTTCAGAAGATACACTCAGGAGATGTGCAGAACATGCTTAGCAAAACCGTGAAGTAAATGACGAAAATTGTGCTCAGGGGGTAGATCACACGACCCCTACTATAAAAATGGAGGGAAACTGCTGACGATAGTAGGGAACTTCGGGCGATTTTCAGTCCACCATCCAAGAGCAACAACTGAGTATGTCGTGTTACCAAAAGAGCGTCCTTATAATAACTTCACTTCATCTTTTTTTCACTTGATTTGTGTAGCCTGTGTTGACAAATCGAGTTATGGTTCACCTATTCCAAGGAGACTA
Organism: Opisthorchis viverrini; assembly: GCF_000715545.1. Lineage (NCBI taxonomy): Eukaryota > Metazoa > Platyhelminthes > Trematoda > Opisthorchiida > Opisthorchiidae > Opisthorchis > Opisthorchis viverrini. The sequence continues at coordinate 97,747 of NW_008751676.1, forward strand.
CTATTTACAGGAACCGGATAAAGTGGTTGTCTTTGATCGAGGACAATCATGAGCAACAAAGGAACCTCCTCCGGAAGGCGGAGAACCATTCAAAAAAATATTCCCCTCAGCACTGACACGGCCATCAAACTCACAGGCCGCTGCGCACTTTAACCCTAGAATCAAGGAAAACGTGTATCCAACACACCTATTTGGTGAATTTGATCAGATTCACCACAGCTCCAGTAACATAGCGAGAAAAGGCCAAACTTAATCCAAAATAACATGCATAAATCAGGTGGAACCAATTGATAGAAACTTGCCTCAAACCCATCTACTGAAACAAAATCACATTTTTGAAGCATGTAAACTTTTTAGAGAAAAAACATCGCAAACCTGTCCATCGGTAGCGCAATTATCCCTCATATGAATTAGCTAGATCGGTCTTTCGGCTCCTCTTGGACCGGAACTATCCACACCTCAGCCATATGGACATTCTAAATTAAGCAAACCTATCAAAACAGAACACTGGGAGAATCGAACAAGAATCGACTGATTTCTAATGCCCCAAGCTTCCCACTAACTAAATTACTTTGAAGCACCGAACGCAAGCAAACAGCTCGGCTGTGAAAAAAATGTGGAATGACACACAAACAGGGAGCGAATATCTGTCACTGATATGCAAATGAAAGCTGTATTCGTATAATCGGACCGAACATGTTATTAAATCAGGGAAGAATCGATACTTTGGCAAAATCCTATCGAACGTTTGTGCACCAAAATCGTCACTGTACACGAAGTGAACAGAGCGATGCTTCTCGTATGACCGGCGTGCACGCCTTAGTCCCATCAAGCTCATTAACTCATCCGCTAGCAGTCTCAGTGTCGCGGTAGTGCCACGATCCAACAGCACATACTATCCAATTTTGACCAATCGCCTCTTGTGGGTTTTCTCCAGTCAGGAGCAGTCGCAGGCACCTGTGTAGCTCTGTATTCACCCTACCGCCCGTCGGCGACACATGAGCACAAGGCGCGTACAGGTTGCTAAGCCGCTGCAGCAGCGCCTGGACGGACGGCAATACGCCAGTGTATGTGCAAATGTCCGCAGACCGAGCACAGTCGTCACGTCTGATCCTACAGCCCCGCTCGATGACTCACCGTGATACGCAACACGGATACTGTCGTGTTGGCGAATGCGCTGGTCACTGCACGACGAGCGTGGGACGGGGCTGGTCACACAACCGGTAGGTTGTGTGTGTAGGTCACGTTGGGTGGTCAGACCTTGACAAATCAGCCAGATCAGCCAACCAGATCATCGTTGGGCTGGTTTCGTGACCTTGATATTCCGCACCGCATAGCCCAATCATGACTTGCATGCTGCGACGATGACGCTGTTTCACATGACACAAACTGCTTGCAACAATTCATATTATCCTGACCACTGGCAGTCGGTCAAATCTATGGTTGATTTATTTTTGCTCACCAAACAATACAGATGACTACTGAAGATTTGATGAAACGCACGACATCTTTATCATACATGAGACGTATCCTGTGCCTGACAAATAAGACTGCCGCAGAAAACGTTGCAGTTTGTGCATGATTTTAGTTCAAAACTTATTGTAATGAGTGAAACAGTTGATCGATCTACTTGTAATGGTTGCACGTTTACGGAAGCGCATCATGGGATATCTAAGCATTCAAATTACAAGGCCGCATTTCAGTAACAGGTATAGGCAAATTAACCGACCTCTGCGAAGTGAAGCGCCAAAAAGCATTTCACTCCAGGATTGTTCAAATTGAGGATTTTGAGAAACTGTAAGTGGATCAGTTAGAAAGGACTTGGACTCTTGTATGATGACGAAAGGTTTATAATGCATCGAAATCAACACAGAATTTAGAAAGGCCATTAGATCATGGTTGGTATAAATCCTTCAAAACGAGTCAGTATACTTTCTCCAGCCGCTGATTCTCCAGTTTCTACTTTTTGACACATAAAACGTTCGTCCGGAAACAATGTTGCAACTAGTCAAGACATCGTACTCAAAAGGTGAATTCGTGCAACAGACGGACGAATTTTATCGATCCCAGTGCCACCAGACCATCAGGAATGGTCTACTGTATATCAATCTTAGAAGGCAGAAGAGAATTCAGTAAATTCAGGTTTTCACGTCTGGGAACGGACTGGAACCACTGCTTTGTCGTTCATGCGCCTGAGCTCCAGTGATCAGTAACCGCATTTCTGCCTCATGGATGAACGGCGGATACCTGTCTGTTAGGTGAGCCCGTTACCAAACGGGTCCTTCCATCATGTAGCGTGCACCTGAAACCATCATCCGACGAAAAGTGGAAATTGGGTGTGATTAGCACGTGTAGCTGGTGATATTCGCGGAAAGAAAGCGGACAAAGCGAGTCGAGGGTCAGTGCGTTTATCTCAACGTCTCCAGTCGAGAGGGAAGTCCCCCTGGGGAGTACTTTGGTAGTTTCAAGGGAGGAATCGAAAAGCAGGACCATAAGAGTCGGCAGTCACGTTCACAATGTGCCCGTCATAATTATTTGGGCTGCAGAATTAGCGCGCGAGACATTTCGTGTCCGAGACTAGCTGACGCAACGAAGTAGGAACAACGTCGTCATGGAATGACGTCATTTCGTCCGCTCTAAACATTCACAAAACATGATTGAAATACAAGAATAAAACTTGGGTATGGCATCTGCCTAAACTGGCTCTATCCAACGCGATATCGATCAGTTAAATGCGCTTATTCCTGCAAAATCCACATGATTTATGAGAATTGACAAACTGAAACCTAGAGGAGCCAGGTAACTGCATAGTATGCCGCCTCGCCTTGTCATTCGTAAACCGAAGCCAGTTCAACCCAATATTTCAAGTGAATCAGAACTCTTCAAGAATATCACAGGCAAGAGATTCAGTGGAGTGGTCGTTGGCTTGTTCGCTGAGCTGGGCAATTTGATTGCAAACGTTTAATCACCAATCGAGGTGACATCATCAGTGCGTTATTGTGAAGCGTAGTGGTGCGTAGCGATAACTGAGCTACCAACATTTCCCTCTATTCAGTGGAGTCTCCGTTGAAAACCAAGCGGATAGGCAAATAAGTGTAGCTGTCGAAATCTGTCCAATTTGGGTTCAAGTAGAACATGAGCTTCACGGAAACTCGGGAAATGCGCCTACTTGATTGGCCCCAAGGAGAACGAAATCAGTCGTTTTCTGTCGAAGAGTTGTCATCAACCTTGTAAGTAGTTTTCTTTATCAAACGCCATGAAATTTCTCTGATGCCTATTTAACTAAACTTCGGATCACACTTCACGCAATCTCGGTCTCACTTCTCAAGTCTAGGACCATTTTCACTTCAGAACAAACAGAAACATCAAAACAGGCTAGACTGAATTAAACCATTTGGATGCAAGATTGGGTCGGGATGATCGACATTTAATTTGAGGGTCCAGCGAAATCAGTACAGAGAGTAAAGGTCATCAGCCCCCGGATCAGAGTGGATCAAAGTACCAGAGGCGTAGACATGATTCGGCCTTACCGAGGCAAGACAAGGCTCTTCACGTTCTTTCAGGAAAGTTCGAAACAAATCGGTCGGTTCATATTTGTACAATGTTTTGCTTAATACATACGAAATTCGTCAGGCCAGGAGACTAGGTTATAGGGCTGGTCGACTTTTAAGATCAATCGGCAACCTCTCCGAATCACTCCTGCGTACCGACTGAGGAAGCCCGTTCTTTGATGTATACGAGGACCAATGGGGTGTGGGAGCGGAACTCGCGTGAACTTCGGTTAAATCCAGGGTCTGGTTCTTCCGGTTCAGCTCACGTGTATATTCCTCTTGACAGTCGTTTAAAACAAACGTTGGTCTGTTTGAGTGGGCTGATGCTAATGGAATTTGGAGGAATTACGTGAGTTTGGGTCGGGTTGACTGACAACCACACACCACCCAGTGACGATTCGACTAAACTAGACTTAAGTAAACTAAACTAAACGATAGATTCAACTGGGTTCCACCTAATTCTCCCATAAAAATCAAATAGATATGCAAATGAGTGTGCTTGTCCTGCATATTCTTACCAGTTCGACGCCGTCTATCATATTCATGCTGGAATGCTTATCCACTTCCACCGCCTGGGCCATCAGCCGCTGTGGTATGAATGATAGTCCCCGTGGTCACAGACTCACCCTTTCCATATTTATTCTGTCACATTTTGAGCCTCCGTCCTGGTATTAGTCCTAAAACTCCACTGGGTAGATATCCAGATCGGAACGTCAACTGAAGACACGTTCGCTACCACACAAACTAGCTAGATTCTTCGCATAAATTCCAACAGAATACGTGGAGCAGCATACGTTGACCACATAGCAGCCCAAATATATATCAAACGCAAACTTCAGTACAGTGGGTATCCAGTGGAATCGATCTGGCGGCAATTGAGAAGGATGTTGTCCCGGTATCAAAACTGGTACCTCTGTCTTTCTGTAGAGGCCGAGAACATCTAAAGTTATCCAGAGGGTGTTTAAGGCAGAATAGTGTTCCAGAAAGGGAAGACATTGCTTTCAGTACCTGTGTAGCTGAAGTACCGTCTCCCGGTTGGAAAATGAGCATACGAAACTCAAATGCAGTGACTTCACCGAAGTTCACAAAGGACAGACTATCAATGAGCTACACACCGGAATTGATGAGCACAAAAGAGCTACTAAACCTCCAAGAACTACAGATGACTATGAGGAACTGGTCAGAAACTGAGTAATAGCGGGAAATTGGCTGGACACAAGATCAGGATTATGGGATTACACCACAACGGCCAAGACGGTTGCAACTGCTAATAATCCCAGCATGAATTAATAGAAGACGTCAAACTGATAATCTTAGGGAGAGCGGTTTTAGCTAAGCCGAACTGACGCGGTGTGTGTCTGTCAGTCAGATAGAATCGTCAACAGATGGGCCAGCTCATTTCAAATCCACTCAATCCCTCCCCCTTACCTAGGTGTCTTAGCATTAACCCAGACACCGTGAACGAGAGTCAAGGCGAATCTTCATGTGAACTGAACCGGAAGAACCAGACCCTAGATGTGACCCAAATTTATGTAAGCTTCCTTCTTCCCAGCCCATCGGTCTTAAAACTTGCTAACCTGCACAGACGAACGAACTCCCCTCGGCGGCATGTATCACTGTCTGGGACTGCCAGTAGGATGAGATCTTGATGATTAGTTTACATCGTGCCCTAAAACTCGGTATTCCGATGAAAATTTTGTCCAGGATAAAACGTTACACAACACTAAATCTGTTGATTGTTCATCAAGCTTTTCCGAACCTGCCTTGGTTCTTTGCACTTGTCGTAGTCCAGCAAGCGGTGATCGGCTGGACTGGACGGAAGTTCCAAGCTATCTAGTGGGAAAGTCTGTCGAAGTTTGTCTGTAATCGAGGCCGCACTCGTCTAGGATTCTGGTCCCATCCGAACGGTAATTTTTGGAATAACATCTTTTACGGACATCCTCTTACCTCACTTTCTGTTCCGTACATTTTGATGGAAGACGCTATTCATCAGTGCGGCTGATGCACGTTCGATGTCTCATCTAAAGTATCATCAGAGTAAATTCTTATGGCTTTGGTAAGTGGACCTGGCGCCAAAGTCTCATTTATACTTCAACGGAACAAAAAGCTTTCGAAGTGAGGATTTTTTCCTGTCCAGGTGGGTTCGCGGAATGTTGATCTGGCGAGTTGAAGCACTCATCTACGCCAGACGGAACGAACAACATCATCAAAGTTGACACCTGGCAATACATTGAAATGCTGGTAGACAGCGTGCGTTAACTTGTCGTGGATCCTGTGGCTGTCACTCAGTCCACTGAGCTTTACGATTTGCCTACAGGGGATTGGTCACATGTCGTGGGGAGATCATTAGCTTGTGGTTGGATGGGCGCTAACTCTTCACCCCCTGCATTCATATAGCCCGTGAAAAAGTAGTCGCTATTTCTTGGTGCGACTGACTGAGGTATTCGGACCACAACGCAGCACATATTGTAAACCGACCAATGGCATTACTCCAAAGCTGTTCCTAAGTCAGTTAATCATATAAAGACCTGTCATCTACTCTCTTACAGACTAAATGAATGCAAGAAGGCAAGGATAAAGTTCCTAACAGTAATTTACAGAGGTTGCACATTCGGAATCGATCTCAATAACTAACCCCGTAGTGGATCTGAGTAGGCTACGATTAGTTCTGGGAAATGCACTTGAGCAGAGAAACGTTCGCTGGACCTGACAATAACACCGCTAAAGATCGACAACATAAGTAAACCCAATTCACTGTAACTCACACAGAAGGAACCTTGTGGGAGACAATCATTTTAGCGCATGAATTACACGTATTACAACAGCGGAAATTTTAGCGAATTGCAGACGCCACTGAGTCCTATGGGGAGTGTGTGCCAAACCCGGAAATTCAAGTTCGTTCGTGCTGAGTTGATGTGGTGTTGACAGAGTTGGGTTCCAGAACCAGATCGTAAAATAACTGACCAGAATATTGGTTGTCCAGACCGTACTGATGATCACCGAAATATTCTCTGATCGATCTCGGTGAGAGAAACGAATGCCATCTTACTTTGAAACTGACAACTAACTCGGATTCATGAATCATGACGCTGGCAGGAATGGAAAACCAACTTGCTACTTTATCTGAAAGTAAATTCCGGAGAAAAAATAACCTAACTTAAATTGATCGCGCCAGATCGGAGGCTGCGTTCGAAACTTGCTCGCGTTCGGATGTATACAGTGATATGTTCATGTGTGCCAAGAAATCATTCACATGAGTTTATGTCCTCTAGTCATGGACTGTCGAAGATTTTTCAAGAGCCTTACAAGAAATGCGTTATGTTTAGACGATTTCCTGTGAAAACTGGAATACCATGGCAACTGAATTATGAGGCGGTCTGTGTGGAACCCGTTCAGCTGAAGCGGTTCATCATAAACGAAAGATTCGGATAGATTCAACTGGGTCAGCCGTGAAAAACAACTTCGAGTAAAAATGGTACTTGGTCTGAGGCTAAGAGTGCCTTCATTATGTGAGTCAGTTACATGCCACCTTGATAAATCGATATAGACAAATTATTCGAATATCGTAACATGGGCTGAAAAACGGAAGCACGTGTTGAGAAACATGTAACGTTCTTCAGTCCTGTGGGGATTAAAGTCCTGAAAAATTGCCAGATCAATTGGAAATTGAAAAGTATGGTGTTCCGCGCACTCAGATGTAGGCATCTGAATGAAACTGACGGAGCTGCACAAGCTATTCGTTCATTTGTGCTTAGTGCTAAAGTCATATTCATTGAATCCTCAGTAAGTACCCTGAAGAGGCTGGTGCAAGTCAACTATTGTGTGCCGCGTCCCTCTTTACAGCAGGGCCATAAAAGATACACTGTCTATCACGAGACCATATCCATTGTGGAAAATGCAACGAACATTCTGTCAACTTTGGAAGTTTGGTGCAATTGATTTTGAAAGCGACTTTCTCCCGTAAAATGACGCAATATGCTACTCACAAAGTTGTTGAAAACACCTTGACAGCCCGTACAAGGTCTTATTCTTCTCGGGGCCTATCAGGTTGACGGAGTACTTGAGGGGCAGCTAAATGCATTGGAACCACCCTGATGAATCAAGTTGCTCGTTGGCTGACCTGTATGCATTTGGGTCTTGCGAAGATCGTCACCAAACTCGATGACGTAGACGTAGCTGGGTGTGAACAACAGATATTACATCATTTATGTATATACGAATTAAGACAGCAGAGATGGCTCATTTGTAGAAGCTCGACATGCCAGGAGATGCCGTGTTCCCCCGGCAAATGCCGGCCTCACAGAGTCGGCCAAAATCTCCTTTGGATCAAACTCTTCTAAAAGAAAGACTACTAGTTACTGACTTACTTCAGGTCGGCATCGCACTTTTGGGCGTCTCAAGGACAGTTCATTCTGGAACTGTTTGTTTTACTATGCACTAGAAATGTCGAGTTCTATATCTGAAGCACCGCCCCCAACTAAGTCGATGGCTAAGATTTGATGTACCCTCCCGCACATACTGTTGCATATATCTTCATACTCGCGCTAAAACGGACTATCAACAGAGAGATTCGTGACCAATGGGACGCCTCTTTTGATTATCAGCTCAACGCAATCTGGCAGCGTTTTCAACGGTGGGCACGACCACGATGACTACTTCTCATTTCCAAAGATTTGATTGACCGTTTCGCCTTCCTACAACCCACAGCCTAGTCGAACTGGACGCTGCCTAGACTTCACGAGATTCTGTCAAGCGAACAAACAGTTTTGTCAGAAGACATTCGCATATTGACGATTTCACTTAAAAGAGCAACGTGTTGCTGCTTAATTCCCTATACGGACATTTGAGTGACGCACAGGTGTAACGATTCCGAATAGCCAACGAAACACTCGGGTCAAGAAGTCTACGATATATATATATATATATNTGAAGGTTTGGTTCATACGAACGGGTCTCCGATTCGACCAGGACATCGTCTTATTTTGCGAGTTGTCTCAAGACTAAAGCTGTTGACCGAGGAAGCGGAATTGGCGTCACAGACTTACGAATGTCACACTACCGCATTCTGTGGATCACGCTAACAGGACTTTGAATAAATCAGTATGTTTCAATCTTGAGACCAAATGGATACTCATGATTATGTCCTAAAGATGAACGCATGTCTCTGAAACCGAAGTCCGTTCCTTTGATAAAGCAGTCGATGTGACAGAGTATGAGTAGTTGAACAGTAAAATGTATGTCCACTGAGCTATTATCAAAAATAGCTTTCTGGAAAAGCCAATGCCTACCGAAATCACACCCTTTGTACCGCAACTTCCTGGGCTGTAAAGGCTTTCAGAGTTTCAATAAGCAGCATATTTTTGCGACCAGAACGTTCTAGGACTGGACCGGATGTTCTGCAGGCTAAATAAACCAATCAGAACAACAGCAGCCACGCAAAGTTTAAAGGATTCGTTCGAGGTCGTTGATATGACCCGAAGTTCGAATGCCTTCCAGAAAAGCATGAGGTCCTATGGGTTTTGTTCTCATTCTTTTGCAAACGTCCTTGAGGGAATACAATTGATATAAAATACGCGCATGCCACTGAACAGAATATACTAATTCATTTTCTCCTACGTGCAATTCTGTTTCAACAAGAACCTCTACAGCAAGTCGATGGTGCTGAAAACCCACTGCGGCCAGCTTTAACTGACATATTCATGAGACATCTGAGAAATTCAAAACGATTTCAGTTAATACCGAATGCTCGCCATGGAAATTCTGCGTTCTTTGTACTGGACAACACAGTTTACATTCGCAGCAGATGTTGGACTGTTTGAATCACTAACACACAGACATTCATGGTTGAACATGAACAACGAGAGTCTTTTCGAATTCTTACATGCCTAGATGGTAAGAAAGGAAGATGGGTCACTCAACAGTGGAACAACAATGCCTGTGAAAGACTTTTTTCAAAATTCCCATTCAAACGGGACCAGAGTGACAGACGAGAGCGGCGCCGATTAAGTCGAGCACTCACGTTGGTATTCATTCATGCTGGTCTACTGGATGTGCTTCATCAGGCCCCCTGAAGTTTCAGTTGGTACGATATTCGAGACATCGCAATGCATTGTATAAACGTAATACGCTGCTCATAATGTCGCTGAAATCACTTGGACAACATCCGATCGGTTTCGCCCTTCTTTTGGTCCATCAGGTGGACTCAGTTGTGTCGGTTGTATGTTCTATTTGAAGCCGAATTGAAGAATATCATAAAGGAGAGATCCAGTTGAGATTCAAATGAGTCCCTCGTGAAAACATAATTGGTGTGAAAACAAGTGTATTTGTCGAATTACGTGTAGTGTCTGATCTTTACGGAAACACGACTGTTGTCCTCTCGCGATTATTCTAGCGAAACCACACTAAAGGCGAATGCTCTGTATTCTAGCTTCCCTCTTACTGGAGCTCATTAGTAGTACATGTCCTTGGTTATGCCGGTGTTTAAACTCCAGGTACCTAACAAACGGGATGAGCGAGGTAGTGCGATTGCCATCAAAATTCATGATGTTACAAACATAAATATTATCAAGTTGCGTTCTCGGTATCACAATCTTCATTCCCTTTGTTCTGAATTTGATGAGGTAGCAATGCTCGGGAGGAATTCGAGCTCCCGGTTGTTGATTTTCGCGGTCTGCTGTCATCGTTTGTTTCTCTCAGTGACCGTTATGTACTTCCATAAGGATTTATTCACTTAAATACTGCTAAAGCAGTTACCTACAATGACATTATAGGTTGTGCTGAGAACTCCACCCATCCACCGCAGTACATGCCCCGCCAGAAAGGCGAAGGTCAGATCCCTGAAAGTAATCATCGAATGCCCGAAATCTACTGAGACCCGAAACTCCACCAGATGCTGACTAGACAGAAAACGCCCACTCAATATCCAACGAGTGACAGCTTGTATCAAAGCCACACAGCGCGGGACAGCGCTGGACCAAGGTCAGACGGTGTCCCTCCAATGAAATAGCTTGAGGCCATCGTGCTCCGCACTCGCGCTAGCTTGTTCACGATAGAGGTGTGTTCCCTATTGGCAGGTCTTTTCCCTGCACTAGGAGCTG
>NW_008751676.1:108700-112600 GCF_000715545.1 Opisthorchis viverrini
ATATATGAAGGTTTGGTTCATACGAACGGGTCTCCGATTCGACCAGGACATTGTCTTATTTTGCGAGTTGTCTCAAGACTAAAGCTGTTGACCGAGGAAGCGGAATTGGCGTCACAGACTTACGAATGTCACACTACCGCATTCTGTGGATCACGCTAACAGGACTTTGAATAAATCAGTATGTTTCAATCTTGAGACCAAATGGATACTCATGATTATGTCCTAAAGATGAACGCATGTCCCTGAAACCGAAATCAGTTCCTTTGATAAAGCAGTCGATGTGACAGAGTATGAGTAGTTGAACAGTAAAATGTATGTCCACTGAGCTATTATCAAAAATAGCTTTCTGGAAAAGCCAATGCCTACCGAAATCACACCCTTTGTACCGCAACTTCCTGGGCTGTAAAGGCTTTCAGAGTTTCAATAAGCAGCATATTTTTGCGACCAGAACGTTCTAGGACTGGACCGGATGTTCTGCAGGCTAAATAAACCAATCAGAACAACAGCAGCCACGCAAAGTTTAAAGGATTCGTTCGAGGTCGTTGATATGACCCGAAGTTCGAATGCCTTCCAGAAAAGCATGAGGTCCTATGGGTTTTGTTCTCATTCTTTTGCAAACGTCCTTGAGGGAATACAATTGATATAAAATACGCGCATGCCACTGAACAGAATATACTAATTCATTTTCTCCTACGTGCAATTCTGTTTCAACAAGAACCTCTACAGCAAGTCGATGGTGCTGAAAACCCACTGCGGCCAGCTTTAACGAACATATTCATGAGACATCTGAGAAATTCAAAACGATTTCAGTTAATACCGAATGCTCGCCATGGAAATTCTGCGTTCTTTTACTGGACCAACACAGTTTACATTCGCAGCAGATGTTGGACTGTTTGAATCACTAACACACAGACATTCATGGTTGAACATGAACAACGAGAGTCTTTTCGAATTCTTACATGCCTAGATGGTAAGAAAGGAAGATGGGTCACTCAACAGTGGAACAACAATGCCTGTGAAAGACTTTTTTCAAAATTCCCATTCAAACGGGACCAGAGTGACAGACGAGAGCGGCGCCGATTAAGTCGAGCACTCACGTTGGTATTCATTCATGCTGGTCTACTGGATGTGCTTCATCAGGCCCCCTGAAGTTTCAGTTGGTACGATATTCGAGACATCGCAATGCATTGTATAAACGTAATACGCTGCTCATAATGTCGTTGAAATCACTTGGACAACATCCGATCGGTTTCGCCCTTCTTTTGGTCCATCAGGTGGACTCAGTTGTGTCGGTTGTATGTTCTATTTGAAGCCGAATTGAAGAATATCATAAAGGAGAGATCCAGTTGAGATTCAAATGAGTCCCTCGTGAAAACATAATTGGTGTGAAAACAAGTGTATTTGTCGAATTACGTGTAGTGTCTGATCTTTACGGAAACACGACTGTTGTCCTCTCGCGATTATTCTAGCGAAACCACACTAAAGGCGAATGCTCTGTATTCTAGCTTCCCTCTTACTGGAGCTCATTAGTAGTACATGTCCTTGGTTATGCCGGTGTTTAAACTCCAGGTACCTAACAAACGGGATGAGCGAGGTAGTGCGATTGCCGCCAAAGTTCATGATGTTACAAACATAAATATTATCAAGTTGCGTTCTCTGTATCACAATCTTCATTCCTTTTGTTCTGAGTTTGATGAGGTAGTAATGCTCGGGGGGAATCCGAACTTTCGGTTGTTGATTTTCGTGGTTTACCTTCATCGGCTGTCATGTACTTCCATAAGGATTTGGCCACTTAAATGCTGCTGAAACAGTTATCTGCAATGTCATTGTAGGTTGTACTGAGAACTCCACTCATCTGTGGCAGTACATGTCCCTCCAAAAAGGCGTTTCCTCACTCTCCTTTTTAGGGGGAAGGTCAGATACCTGAAAGTAACCATAGAATGCCCGAAGTCTACCGAGACCCTAAACTCCACTAGATGCTGACCAGACGGAAAACGCCCCCTCGATATGCAGCCTTTCATCAAAGCCAGACAGCGCGAGTCAGCGTTGATCAAGGTCAGACAACGCCCTCTCAATGTGCAACGCGTGATAGCTTGTGTCAGAGCCAAACAGCGCGAGACAGCGTTGGACCAAGGTCAGACAGTGTCCCTCCAATGAAATAGCTTGAGGTCGTCGTACTTTCTCACCCGCGCTAGGTTGTTCACGGTAAAGGTGTGTTCCTTATTGGCAAGTCTTTTCCCGGTACTAGGCACTGGAGCGGGAACAGCAGCCAGATATAACGTTCTTCATGGGCACCGGGCTGGCGGAACGCATTCTGTCAGCATGTACATCGTTCATCCCAGCAACAGTTCGAAAATGTTCGCTACTGATACCCAACCGATAGCCGATTCATGACAACGCACCACTGATGTCTTCTGCTACACTTCTGCACCTGTTAATCACACTTGTTCAATACACTAGATACTGGGGCACTCAGGTATCTCTATGCAGATAAACCAAGGGGTGTAAATCTCACGGTAAGTTTCGGGAGGGAGAAAGCCGTTAAGGAAGTGCGTCCGTTGCACCTGGATCATCAAATTGGGTGATGGGAGGTACTACTATTATATTGTATATTATCGTTCAGCAGTAACACCCTTTCGGTGCCTAGCTGCCATACCATCCAAAGAAAGCACGAGGGCTGGGATACTGCCAAGTTGCCAAAACCTAGACAGGGGAAGTCGAGAGGCAGAGATCGGGTTCTAACCACGGACCTTCCGGTCAGTAAATTCGCGCTCTACCCACTTTGCCTATCCCGGGTGATGGGAGCAGACCAGTGGATCACCGTATTGACCATTCATTAAGGTCGCCTCTAAAGTTTTCCCAGTGAAGTGGACGAAATTAAGGCGAGACTAACTGTGCAAGGGCAGATTCGTGGACGGGTGACCTGCACACAAATTGTGACAGAACGAACCAATCACTTGTACTTTGGATTCCGTGACTTGGCACAGCACCCATCTAAGAAGCAAAGGATATGACAGCGGGGCTGGTTCGAGCAAAGCAGAAGCCCCACAAACGACCCAGAAAAAGTTTGAAGTGTATTTTCAAAACCACATTTCGGGCAAAGTCGCCAAAACCCAAGAAACCCAAAAATTTTACAGCCTAAGCAACCAGCATTCAAGCGTTGCCCTCTAGCCGGGAATTACTCAAAAAAAAATCACGACGTTTGACTGGAACGAAACAGTGAGATGAATTTACTTCACTTCCGACTTATCGCAACAGGCCACGTAGAATTCAGTCCATCGGAGCTTTATGGATCACACGTCTCATTCACAGCTCTCATAGTCATCTGCCGGACTGGTAATCACCACAGTTTTGCGTACGTCAGCTACGCACAATCACCGCGTGTGCAACATCCGTGTAACTTGTGCATTAAAACGCATTCTGCACATAACACTGATGTCGGGATTGGACGAATTGACGTCATCACTCAGGCACGTCGTCACTCGTTTCACTGTACTGTGTCAAACGATCGAGGGAACAAAATGTTTCATAAGACTAACGTAACACACTACTTATAAGGTTGCTGGAAATTTTTGGACAGACCGCTACCAGGTTCAACCTTTTTACGGCTCATCAGGTTGGTTCAGTCCCCGAGTTTCCAACCGAATACGAAAGTATTCTGTTGACAGAGTTACTGTTTTTAGATGGTACTGGAATTTACCTACGCAGCATTTGTGCACTATTACAGGTGTAGTGTGACTCATGTATTCCTGAAACCTAGGGACCCTTCTTTAGGGTCAAGTTTCTTCCCGGTTGCCCCGTTCCCAAACCTTGCTTAGAAGACACTGCAGGTACGGACTTCCAGGATTCTCATCCAGCCGAGGTGGTTGTTTTCTTCCTTACATTGTGTTTATCCAAAAC
>NW_008751676.1:113901-117858 GCF_000715545.1 Opisthorchis viverrini
GAATGATCTAGCCGGCTAACACCTACTTGTTCGCAGCGAATCATACTATGACGTGTGTACAATAAGGACTATCTGTTTATTCTCTCTCTCTCTGCTAGTTGGCACTAGCAAAGGCAGCTCAAAACTATGCAGCAACAATTCGACATTGTTTCGGATTTCGACTTTGTTCAGAACGCATGTAGAAAAACCACGACATCTGGTCGATTTGCTTATTCAACCAAGCGAAATGTACTGCATAGTTGAATTACGAACGCATGCAAATCAACTCACCCGAGTGCCCCATTTGGCGGACGCGTAAACGGCTCAGCCTGGGTATGCAAATGTCTTGTAATGCACGCAGTGGTCCGCATCACCTCGCCTTGTATGTCCTACCCGTAGCTTAACAGACAGCGAAAATTGTGTGGACCGAGACTTGTTGCAAAGTCGTGCAACAGCCCCGCAACACAACATGGTGAGACTACAGAACCCTGTCATGCTCCAAAATTTGCTCTACTCCGACATCTTTCGTGCGCAGAGGGATTTAAGCAGCAGCAACTAATTCCTTCTTGTCCACTCTGGCCGATCAATCGATGATCAGCGAAGCGTGTTCGTCATTTAGACGGCTTTTTCTACTACGTCAACTACCCGTCCAATGTAATTCTCCCCTCTTTCGTGTTTTATCGATCATGCTTTTCATAGTCGTATTGTTTTTGTCCCTCTGGAGAAACGTGTGGAGTGTGATGCAGACACCACTTTTTAGCTGACTTCCTAAAGTACATTTCCGAAGTAATCTACTACACTTAATCACTCCCTTAAGCTCGTCTCTTTCGGCGAAGGAAAATGTTGATTTATTTCACTTCGAACGCCGTCACAGTTTATCACACCTTTTTGTTCTTGTTTCCCCATTTGGAAAGTGTTCTATTTAGGAGAGAGAACTTTTCGTTGGCAACTTGATTTGTATTTCTCGAAGGAGTCGCTTTTGGTCTATTCTTCTTCTAGGTGAACCCATTGGATTTTCAACTCTAACAAAGTGAGGAATGGAACGGTGTGACAAAACCTTCGATATTAAGTCAGGATGAATAGTTATCAGACCACATCTTCAGAAAGGGGACCAATCAGACCAGGTGGCAACAAGTGTCGGGAAGCAATCGGGGCTAACTTTGAAAAAACGAACTTACAGAAAACCTCAAAAATGGTCCACAAAAGCACCATGAGATGGGATTTTTATGATTGAAAGATGAATAACACCATGTCCTGCCTGAATGAGAGCTATTCACACTGTCGTTCAGCCGCTCGTGGCTGAAAGTTTAGGTGTTCAACTACTGACCAGGAGGTCGAAGTTCGAAACCCTGAATTTCGTTAGATGCGTGCTTCTGCCGACTCCCAATAAGGATGAGACGGATGTACGGTGCTTCTTGGCCTTTCATGATAGATTGATACAGTATGTATGGGATTACGAACAAAGCATACGAAAGACGAACAAACCAGACTAGGGGACACTCAGCCCGTAACACAGAGTGAGAGACTTGCCTTCGGTGAATGTTCAAATTCAATGTCTCAAAGCTCCAGATTTTTCTGAATCTATGGAACCAGTTTCTATCTTTTAAACTAAGGTTGACCAGCCACCCAGTACCATTCATGGCCCTCAACTTAATGGTTCATATCGACCCAACAGTCCATTTCGCTTCAAGGCAAGATTTCGTCATTTCGCAACATTCTGTCAGAAAAGAAACTGAATACAATCCGCATCGCCCGGTATTTCTCATACCCAAAGGATCCAACGACAATTCGCAGGCCCCAGGTAAATCTGTCGATCTCAACAGTGGCCGGATTCCAACCGAAACCTTGACTAAGTCTTTAAGACAAGGCCATTGTTCTCCATTTTTCCCACACTCTCGGCGCTGTTCGCATAATCTGCCTGAACATGTCACTTGTACACGCATGTAGTCAATCGCTTTGCTCCAAAAAGCACACACAGTCTGTCTGGCGAAGCTTGTCCAAACCTGCTTAGAGGGGAATCACTTGCCAATTATACCAGCATCAGTTAATACCTTTGACAATGAGTTACAATGATGGTGAATTATCAAAGGGATTCAACGGGAGTCAAGCTAGAAAGAACTGAAAATAATAAATTAGCAACAATTTGAGTATAGGTTAGAGGAAAAACGTCAGAATACGCAGTTTTCTGTGACGAGTTTTATGAAAATGCAGACTCTATCTCGAGTTGAGAGTCCAACATCAAGAGCTGTTGGTTGTTGATCCTTTCACCAAACTTGGCCATTTTCTTTCAACGGCACAAATCGTAGATTGACCAATGAGGCTGCGATAAAGCTGTTCCTCAACCAGCCAATCACATCACGGGATATCAACTGCTCTGTTGTCAAATATACTAACGCAAGTGAATTGTCGGTCTCAGGCATAGTGCGCCTTAACGTAACAACAAACAACGAAACTACACAACTTAGCGATATTCCAATCTATTTTGAGCGCAGAGTATGTTATTGCAGGGTTCCGGTGGAGATTGCGGCCCGTAAGTGCACCCCACCGAATCCTAGCTGTTGCATCATCCCCAGCTACTGCCTGTGAGGAGAAAGACCTGTTGGACCGTGAAGTCTGGTGGACGGCGTCCCTGCTGTGTAATGGGCTTTAGATCCTCTAGGTTTACTACTGGGGGTGGCAGGCAAGTGAAGATACATTCATTGCCATCTGTGTTAGAAAATATCTTCCAGCAGGTGTCATGTGTTCTTCCTGAGCGACAACACCCCCCGGGGGGGGGGGGGGAGCTTGCAGTTTAATGGACATAAATACTGGTTTCTGAAAGATAAGCACCAAATGAGTAGCCAGAAACGCTGACTCCCAATTTTGCTTGATAATTCTCACAAATGGAAAGAACTAGAACTGATGTCTCTCCCCAAAACAAGGCGGCCAAAAATCCAGGGACTTTGCCAAAAAAAGAGACTCAGCTAAAATTATTTAACTAAATTTTTGTACAACTGACAACACGTGTTTCAATCGTAACGATAGCCAAGACATCCGGGTATAAGTTGTGGAGTTGGTGAAGAGAAAAAGGCCAACTGACAGCAAGTTCTGTCTTCGTCTGATTGGTACAATGAATGGTAGAAACAATATGAGGAAACCTTTGAGAAAGAACATAAGGTTTTTGAAAGGAGGTTTTGTCGCGCAACATTTCAATCACTTCAGAGAGAGAGAGAGAAAGAGAGAATTAACATAAAACACGTAGACACCGAATCACGTACAAACCTGCGTCGGTATTCNACTTCATGTTTGGACCTGCGGATTTTGCGGAGGCTAACAGAGTTGATTTGCATCCCCGTTTTTTTTCACGGTTGGTCAGTTCCGTTTATTTGTCTGCCAGAATGGTGCACTGTGCGTATAAATCGCTAGAGTTTTTGCGTAGTGAAGTTCCACATATTAGGGTGGGCTGCACTCGTACATTTTGGTTTGAATAGCAAATAGCTTGTGGTTGTTACGTGCACCTGGCGCCACAAACCTCGTTGTGTACCTCATAGACACATTCGGTTTACCCATGTCGCCTTACGACGTCTTCTGGTGCATTTAGCTTCCTTCGGCTCAGTTGTTGAGTCGAAACACCGTGCGACTGATAGAGTAGGCTGGAAAACTGCGTACTTGTACAAGTACAGTCATTTCGGTTGGCTCCCGATTGGTTTGTTGTTGGCTTCGCCTATTTGTGTTTTCCACGGATAAAACGGAATCGTCATATCGACAAATACGCTCACATGCATATCACTTTGGTTTTCACGAGAAACTCAAATCAATCTTCCTTTTGTGATGTTCTTCAACTGAATGGGCTGCACGAAGGCCACCTCATGTCTCACTTGGCATGATATTTAAAGAGATTTCAGCAACCTTGTGAGTGGTTTCCCTTGTGGAAAAGGATAGTCATCTCTTGTAAGTGTTATCTGGCTCGGCCCCTGAAAACTTATTCGTTCTGTTCGT
>NW_008751676.1:119377-149725 GCF_000715545.1 Opisthorchis viverrini
AAGACAGATGGTGTGAATATTGTAAACCCTAGAGACACCGCTCGCGAAGACGTGCGTCAACTCAGCGACCGTGCCAGACATCAGCCGATGAGCATCGTTGGGTTTTTGTTTACCACAGTATATTGCAACAACGAAAGGCTGACCGAGGAAGGGTGAAATCATTCGGAAGAGTATAGGCCACACTTGAGTACGCGAGTTGTTATAGGCCCGAATACCATCAACGTTAATTTGAATATTGATAGTTGTAGCCCTAGTGTAAATCTCACGGAGCTGTTGCAGCAAACCTGCTTTCAACCCACGGTGGATGTACATCCCACCGGCCTTCTGTCGCACGCAACAACGACGGGGAGTTTTCATTACGGTCCGTGGATCCGCCGGAAGAGACGAAAAAGGCACCTGAGTTCGTCTAACACAACGGCTAAACCGGATAATGGTAGAGTCAGCCTTCGCGCCATCCGACGAGCAGCCGCTAAAATACTTCTACCTAGTTGTGAGTGGTTTAAAAAGGATACGATACTGATGCAATATGAGTGTAAGCAGAAAATACGGGCTGATCCCTTCAACGACTTGCAGCGGGCTACCCTGTGGTAAAAAGGAGGGACGGGACCGTTCTCCAGGGACCGCAGTGGTGAATGTCTTTCTGGTTCCAAGGTCCTGATAACAGGGATCGGGGAAACCGCCGGCGAACATCGTGGTAACTCACAGCCTAGTTTATCCCCTGGGATGCGGCATATCTAAAACCTATCATCTGACTAATCATGAATCGTACCCTCAGATGGTCGACTGAAGGCATTATGGACGCATTCATCAGTCGGGCAACAAAAACAGCCACTTGCCGCAACCGCCCGTCGTACTTTCCTCTATAGCGTTGTTCTTGAACAGCCCTAACGAACAACACGAACAAATTTCGGGCGCATTGATGATTACTTGAAATGAAAAAACTGTTTACGGTTTCGTTCACGTAAACACCGGTAATAAAGCATATGAAAGCACAACAAAACTCACTCCCAGCCGTACGTGAGGACAAGCAAACCGCAGAGCTTCCCGCGAGCAATGGCGCCGCACACTAAAACAAAACCATTTAAATGGGTCGACAGTCTGCATTCCGTAGGCACTCGGAAATGCAGAATATCATGGTTTTTTATTACTGTAAGACAAATAAAGAAGCTTTGATGCCTATTAAACGTCTCAATCTTCCGCGGCTTAAAAGCCAAAAATCAGTGCAGAAGTTCTGCACAGATTCCGCACAGGTTCTGCACCCAGGAGCGGACGCGTGCTAACTGGGTTTATATGGGTAGCATCTTGAGCCCTTCTGCGAAATAGGTCATTGGCAAGCTAGCGTACTCCGGCGTAGTTTGAAATAAAACGGCGCTAGTAGTTGATGAGCCCGCTGAATCAACGCAGAGCGGACTTTATTGCAGGCGCCGGTGGCCTTGAACTTCAACTCAATCAGGCGAATTTTGGGTTCGTCCGTTTGGTGGCCCGAAATCCGCTCCAAGCCATGGCGGTTTTTAGCTCGACTCTTTCATTTCAAGCCCCCGCTATTGAAAGCATTGTGGAGTTGCTAAAGATTCGCTTCGTGCCGTCTAATTGTAGGGCTGGCGAAATGTATATCACAGGTTTGGCGGAAGGGCTTAATCCAGTCCCCTAGTTCCGCTTGCAACAAACAGTTGAAAGATGTATGCGGCGTTCAGTAAGAGGCTTCATTTCGAAGAAGCACAAACTTGCAAAAAGGAGTGTTGAGCACTGGAAGCACTTGTGAGTCCGGTGGCATGTTAACACAGCGTAAACGTTGCAAAAGGCTGCACAAAGTTGTCATTAAAATCAAGGAATTTCGGTCCCATTGCGGCAGCAATGGCATAACGTCGATAGTCACCTCGTAAACGTTGATCTCTGGGATGTTCGGATACATTCTGGAGCAGCGTAGCCCATGGACAGTCAGACGGCCAAATGACGTTTATGTTAGACACATGCCAGAATGGCAGTTTGGCAGCGCTTATCTTGTTGCGTGCAGGCAAGCAAGGAGGTAATAACATGAACGTGGAAGTCACAGAATGAAAAATACTGGCGTAGTGAACGCAAGGTTGGAAACATCTCAAATGAGTTTAGAAATACTAAGTGCTCTCTTTTGGGCTTGCCGGGAGAAAAGAAATGCACGCTGTGTAAATTATAGCTACTAGATACAGCGACTTCGTTTCGGGGTGATCCAATGCATGTTAAAAGTATTCTATGATACACCAACCAAAGATAATCCCATGTATGGTCGGATTACGCCCTTAAATGGGCGTAGTCCAATGTTAGGTGTTAAGCATCGGTGGTCACATATAATTATAACAGAATGGCTGACGACTAGGAATTAATTCCACGATGCGTGTGAACGCTCATAGCGTATGGGTGAGACTCGGCAAGACTATGCCTCCCAGTCTTGTGGGAGTGCTTGATACACGATTAAATCTCCAAAATATAAAACAGGCTAATAAATTTCGGAAAGCCAGCGGAGGTGTCTGGTTGTAACTGCTGACGCATTAGCACCCAGAATGTAAATTTTTTATGGTTGCAGTAAGGGATGCACTCTTGGTCTTTGCCCGTCACTGCTTGATTATATCGACATGTATCCAATGATTTTCGTAGAGCTTGTAACTGCAGGCCCATTCCACCCTCTTTTAGCACCTGCGAGGTATATATTTTAAAGGACTTCAGCAAACCACCCTATATCCTCTCAGACAACGAGTTCAGGCAGTGGTGCTTAAGAAGAGTTATCCTACTGATTAATTGCTGGCCTTCCACCAAATGTAGCATAGCAGCTTGAATTGCGTCATATTTTCAGGCCAGATAAAATTCGGAAGTTGTCTATCCTGTCATTATTCAGTAGTATTTGTGCACCATATAAGGTTGTTTTCTAGGGCTAAGTAAAACTCATTGACTAGCGAATCGCCTGCCTCATCAATGAAATCTGCGGCTGGAAACTCAGGCGCGTAGCCGTTAGTTTCCTAATTCGTCACGTCTTGCCCATTTTTAACCATAGTTCATGATGGCTGGATATGAATTTCGGATATTTCATGTGAACAGAAGTTATTGTGGATTTTTTGATCGTTTTGGTACACGGGCGGCACACGTGTGGGAAAATAGTGGCGCTCCCGTAAGTATGCCGGCGAAGGGATATGTCGGAAGGGACCCATCTCAAATTCCGGATCGAACACTTCAGGTTACCTGGCACTTGACGCCTCAACTCTGTAAACTTTGGGAAGTATTCCTCACGATAAATTTGTTGTATCACCCGGCCAGTGGTTCTGCAACACAACAATAGCATATGATCACACCAGAGAGTATATTTCAAAGCTAGCGTAAGAAGAATGAATTATAGTGTGAAATGTACACGCAGGCCACCACCAGGCTGTGAGTGAGAGAAAACAGTGCATTCGATCGGAAAGTTGACCAACTAATGTTTTTTTAGGACTCCATTATTTGGTTTCATTTATAGACTTCATGGCCACCCTCTGTTTACCACAGCCACATTTACGAATTCTTGCTCGTTTGCTAATAGAGACACACTCGAGGCCCACCCCAGTTTGCTTTTTTGTTATCCTCAGCATCATACTGAACTTTGTGCATCAATCGTCGACCGACGTTATTACGACTTTTGTGCTCATAATAATTTGCACTACAATTTTACTGGCGACTTGTTGCGGGGGTAAAACCTATGCAGATGACGGTAATTTTTGCGTTGACTTGACCAATTAGGTAAACGAGTTGCAGTATCATAATTCAACGGGTAGCGCGTTTAAAATTGGGGTGAAATCCATCCAGCAGCCCGTGGTCCATCTGATTTAACCTGAAAACTGGCGTTTCCGATTCATTGTAACTACTGGGTTTCGCGCCAGTTCGTCGTGGCTAAAATATTCAGCTAAATTATAGTACGCAAGCAACGGTTATGAAACGCTTGCAGGTTGGATACGACCAAGAAAACTGTCAACTTTAGTCCAATTTTAGGTGCGTGTGTTACCATTTTAGCGTTTGACTATTACCTAGCTGGTTCGCTAGTCCCCGTTGAGTGTGCAAAAAGTGTCTTGCGAACTACTAGGAATGCAGAACTGAAACTAATTTAGCTCATGACGGAGGTCGCTTTACAAGTTTGCAGTGTTTTACGGATGCTTTTTGGACATTCAGAAACGCGCGAGTAGTCTTTTAAGATGCTATCAATATTGATTTCAACATACAACTTGCTTTTATCATGACAGACTTGGTAAGTGTGGGTGACTCCGATGACCACAGTTTAGAAGGTGAGGTTGAAACAAGCGATTAACCACATGTGATATTAACATGTGACACTCGGGATACCGGAGAGTTTAGAAAGTTCTTTCCAAAGAAACAGCAGGAGCTAATGACATAGAACCCAACTTCAAAGGCTGCTGAAAACTCAGCAGGAATTGTAACTAGGAATTCAGTCAATCTCATCAACCTAAATGAAATTTCGTACATAGGCCTAAGGGCAATAGCAAGACTGATCGAATGCATATCACCGATCACGTGGGCTAAAAGTAAGCTGGTAACAATATCTGGCTAATGTCTTTTGAGAATGTGCTCAGAACTTCTGTGAGCGAATAAAGGAAAATAGTCTCACGACACCATAGACGTCAGTGAACTTTTTGCATTGTTCGATCATACGTAAACGAAAGGTTTCAAAACATCCATGGATTTCAAATTTTGCGGGATTCTTCTTAAAAAAGAATGGGAACTGGAGGTGGTCCAGAAATGCCGGGCTGTTTTATGCTAAAGATTTCTTTCTGTACATGTCTTCCTGTAAGGCTTCAGCATTGAGGGATAAGGGGACATGATTAGCTGATGGGTAAGATGATCTCACTTTAGGCCAAAACATTTTTCGTAACAGATTCCACTAAAGGGCAAAATAATTTAAGAAAGCAGTGCTTTCCTGAACGCCCCCCATGGGCTCTGGCAAACGATGCTAAATTATTTTTGAATTTTTAGTGAGATAATGAAGCGGAGTATGTTATTTTAGGACCGGATGGGTCTAAGAAACATGGCAAAGTGATCAGGTAAAATCTCTGATTCCATTCGAGCGAACTGAAAAACACATTTTACAGACAAAATGCACTCGTTCCGTCAGATAACGAATGCCTTCTTATAACGTGTGAAATATACAAATTCGATAAACAGACCGATATCGTAGCCATTTGGCTAAGTGCGGGATATTCCAACAGAAAAATGCAATAAATCGTGGACATTACAGACAAAGCATGTTCAAAGCAAATATAGGCAAGCTAATTCAGTTCAGTAGTGTCGGTAGTATAGCCAGGCACTGGTCGTCGTTGTTCTTTTAAATAAAAAATCAGCGGATATTGTGGTTCTCTGGTAATCACATGATATTCTGTGGCTAAAAGTCAGCGGTGCTCAGGAACCTTCGTCCCACACACCTGGGATGTCCATCACCGAAATATCGGTCACAACAGATTCATCTCTTCTCTCCCGGGCGTAATGAAACATTAGACGACAGATTTGTTGGACGCAAGATTTGACATCCGGATATCCACCACGTCCACTGGCGCAGGCTATCCGCGTGCTCAAGTTAAACGGAAAGGCTAATCGCATCAAACCAAAGGCATGTGGAATAAGCTCATTCCCAGACTGTTGATGCTGTTGCTCCTCTTCTTTCTGGGCGTGGTTTCTCATGGTACAAGGCTTGGAACAGGTCGAATATGAATGAAATGTCGGATGACAACCTTCTCCAATAGCTTTTGGCGCTTTGCGCTTGCCATGTATTCCAGCGATACCGTTTGGTTCCATCAACACATCTTTCGAAGCGGTCCGAAGGGACGGATTCTTGTGTAACTTGTATGAATGTTTAAACTGATCGCCCAATGCATGTAAGCGTGGAAGCAAACACTCAGATCCCGATCCATAGAGTGAACACTGAAATTTTGGAAGCCCCAAGAGCAGTCGGCCTTTGTTCACAAACGATCTAGTTACGCATGAGAAACTGGTACAACGTTACAGCACGAAATATTGAGTGTTATCACACAAAAAACTGATATCAGACGGCAAATTCAGGGAGCCAAGGCTTGAAACAAGGAGTTATTAAACGACTGAGGCAAACTACGTGATTACTGGACCAAGGACAAGCCTGTTTCTTGTAAAAAGGACTTAATTTTCGGATGTGGATCATAAGTGGTCTACAAAGGATTAGAAATCAAAAAGATAAAAATTGCTCGCCGGAGCAGTTTTTACAATCCACCACCCCATCAAGCCATATAATAATTCCTATACACCATATTCTAGTAGATGATACCTTGCATTCTGTGAGTTACACGACGACGCAGGAAAAATGCGGACTCAGCGGCCTACATATCCTTTGATCTTTTTGTGTGATATATAACTAGTATAGACACGAGTAGAGACGCATACAAATATTGTGGTTTGCTACGTTTGTGTTCCAAGTCTTTGGTTTATTGTATTCTCAGTTGTGCGAGTGAACGTCCGATTCAGCGAAGCAAATTTAAATCCGAAATGTACGTCCAGAGTTCAAATGCCGTAAACGCTAGTAAGGGTTTGATGCCTGGAATCAAAAAGGGTCAAAACGGCTTCTTCCCTTGTGCCTGACAATAAGTACAGTAACCATCGTTGCAACCAACAATCAAACAAACGACGAGCATCGATTCAGACTAATTTTTAGAGACGTTAACCGTGACGAGGTAGGCAATCATACTTTTTCTCAGAACATATGGCACGGGCAGGATGGATTCAAAAATTAGATATAACTAATGAAATTTGGAG
Organism: Opisthorchis viverrini; assembly: GCF_000715545.1. Classification (NCBI taxonomy): domain Eukaryota; kingdom Metazoa; phylum Platyhelminthes; class Trematoda; order Opisthorchiida; family Opisthorchiidae; genus Opisthorchis; species Opisthorchis viverrini. The sequence continues at coordinate 126,167 of NW_008751676.1, forward strand.
ATTGTGTCTACCTTCTGGGTTCTGAAGAGACGGATCTCGATGTAGGTTATTCATGAATATCGATCGAATGGAGCGTGCTATTAACAGGTGGCATGGTCATAAGCTGCAGTGTTCCGAGCAGAACGATTTCCTCACTGGACGCACGAAGGGGTTCGCAACGTGCCGCTTAGGAACTTTGTCTCTATTTACTTCATTGAAGCGCACAGAAAAATGCTTTTGTTAGACTAAATGAGTTAAACTTTAGGGTTTCAGCTCCTGAGACCTAAATGATACCATAAAACCTTGTGACTGGGTTCTCTAATCAATCTCAATCTAAGCTGAGGCACAACTGAGTACTGTGTACACTCGCTCAGTACTTAAGTCACAATTTTTCAAGTTAAAATTGCACCCAACTATCCAGTTTTGAAGTTTCCTTGATATAAACTGTAATAGCATGTGTAAATTCCATGGATTGTTTACTCTTCAAGTAGAGGACCTAGGCTAGGATTTTCCTAAAATCAATTCTTCTGTTTTCCGCTCTTGTTTGTCCGTTGTAATCACGCGTTTTTTAGACATATGAGCACACTGACGTAAGATACATCTCACCATCCACCAATATATGAGCCACTAAAAAATCAAAAACAAACTTGTAGGTTTTTTCGCCATGCATAGAGACAGTTGCTTTTGTCATAAGTTTGCACATTTTTGTGCACTGTGATTGAGTTATCTGAATTTGCAGACTCAGCGGCAAACACGTTACCTATGCATGTTGTTACATCACACAGTCCTCCGATGGGAACTTGCTTCCCCAATTTGTGCAACTCATCCAAAGAGGCAAGCATACCTAAGGGGACAGACACACGATTCGCGGAACATTCCTGCATTAAAATTCAGCTGATCACCATCAGAATATAATAGCAGTTGACATCAGGTACATTTTTAGCAGATAACGTGTGACGTCAAGTTATTTTCTTTACTTCCAAAAGTTGGTGAATAGCATACCGGACCTAAAGAATACACCTAAAGGTGCAAAAACGTACCACGTTGACCAACTGGTTATCGCTTCGATCGAAAAAATATAAATCAAAAGTTTACATAGAGCTCTTGCAGTTGACATGGCAGCCGAGTGTGCAAACTTCTGGGTGATTGATCAATATACCGAGTTGCTACACTTTGCAATGAGGGAATATTTTCTACACCAGCTAAATATGACAGTTGCCTACGCAGCACTAATCATGTCATACTAGGAAGCATTCAAACAAGCAGAGCACTGAGCCTTTGGGTGACCGGATTGCATGTACCACAGTGTTTCATCTGAATAGAAGTCAAATCTCACCCGAACGTTTTCGTTTCCTTTACCCATTTGGAAGAGTTGGCCGATCAGATCATGGTGAGTATCAGGCGATGTCAAAGAAGCGTTCAGCTCCTCGTTCCTTTGCAACGCACTTCCCAGTGCATTGTCACCAGGTGCGGAATTTTGAATTTGTGTCACTCGAATGGGTAATTTCTGTAAGAATAAACCAGGCCTAAGTAATACAGGGAATAACGAATGGTGAAAAGAGGAACCAGGTTATGAGAAAACTGTTTTAGGTTTTAAATATGGGAAAAATGAGCGGTGCTCCTTCTAATCACAGCATTACCTTAGTTAAGTCCGTTAATTCTCCCAAGGAAAGAACCTTATGTGGGAGACAAGACAACAGACTTTCCCGTCTTCGCCATGGGAAACACAAGTTCTCAGGTATCCACTGCATGCTCTGGGAGAATCTGTTTTTAGGCTCTCAATTCTCTTTACGGACTCCTATGACAGGATGCCATGTGGTGTTGGTTACCATGGTTACAAGCAGCATTGCCACTCAGGGTGTGGTGGAGGTAAGACGGATTCCCAAGACTCGTGACTATGTAACTGACGTTGACATCGCCGGATTGAGATATCAAAAAGAGGGTCCAGCCCCTAAAGTGAACAAGTTGTCAAGCTGCTTAAGTGTCCGGATGTGGGTTAGACACCAGTGGGAAAACCCACAGGTTTATGGACGTCTATCACGCAAAATGGACAAGTTTTGGACAAATAAGTAATGACAAGATGTATATGCGCTTCACATTCAAAAATCTCTATATACAGGTTGAGTTATTTACTGCGGAAAGAAATTGATCACTTAACTGGCACGCGCAGCAACCTGCCTTTCATATAACCATTGTGAAAGGTGGTTGAGCCTAAGAATCAAGGCGCTGTGAGAAGGTTATTCTCCTTTGCGGAAGTACACTCATACCTTTAGGCGCTTGCCTTCTCGCAGAAAGGTTTTGCCTCATTGGTACTAATCGCCGATTTCAAGTGTCCTGCCTTAGTGGTGACTGATTCTGGGAGTACGTTTAAGCATTTTTGGCTGTTCCGTTCGAGATATGTGACTTAACTAGACAGCAAAGTATCCCAGGCTAACTAGCAAAAGGGCCTGTGAAGAATCCCTCCTGTTAACAAAAAAGTTGTCTGACTCTAAGGTATCCTCTCCGTAATCCTGAAATTCCAGCGACAAATCAAAAGACGGTGGTAAGGATTTCGGTAAAAAAAACTCAATCGCAAAGCGAGATATGAACCGGCGGTTGGTGTAGCCAAAAGCACGCTAACATCTACAGGGCCGCTGTTGGAGTGTAGTATGGCTTTCTAGGATCTTTCATACGTCGAACTCCCAAGAGCGGAATTTAATTTAGTTTATACCAAATTTATGTATCTCATCTGTCCAAGAGTTGGCATAAATCTAATATTAAACCAACAACTTCGAAAACACAGTATCTACGATGAATTGCGTGGATGCGATCGCGCTCGGGATCTCGCCTACAAAGGTGGCGTCGTTTGACTCTTCTTGACAAATTTCCTACTATTTTGTCAGTTACAAAAAGGACAAGAGACGCAAGAGACATCATTTTCACGATGCTCCAATGCACTTTATGAAAGTGTTATTAAAATTCGAAGGTTCTAACAAATTGAGTTCATTTTCACGATATTTCGTAGCGGAAAAAAGTCTGCTCGGTCTGTCCGCAATTAAAGCTCACTGAATTGATGTTATATGTCATGTTGCTTTCAGCTCCCGCTACAGAAAATTGAGGTTATCGTTTACCGGTGGGAATCACTCTTAGGGTCTGAGCACAACGAGTCGATCTGGTTAATTGAGACCACCGAATAGTTCTCCAGGAAGTGCCCTGTCTTACATCCCATGTCTAGTTGTACTTGTCAGCGGAAAGCATAATGTTCTGCAACCGCAGCAAAAGAAGAAATAACTAACGACACACCCATTGAACAACCGTGTAAACTTACACTTTTTGATTCAGTTGGTCGGTTTTTGAAACTGAAACACAGCTGCCCAGATGGAGCAGGGTTTTGGTGAGCTGCTGTTTGTTCTATGGGTAGACAAATAATCCCCGAACTTGTGCGTATATCCTTCACTTCTGACTCATGTTTTGAGATCGAATTTGATAAAAAAGATTTAGGTGAACGTCGACTGAGCCTGAGCATACTAAGCAGAGAGGTGATGAGTGGCTTTTTGACCAGTTCGTCAACAATGCAAGTGCCTGACATCGACGGATTGGCATTGACCTCCAGTAGCCATGGACGCAGATGGTTGTCAATCAGAATATCGAAACCAAAGAGTTCATAAGCGTTTGGTGCCTGAAAATCAGAAGGAGAATGGGGCACTTTTGTACCTTCATACAACTAAGTACACAACCCAAGAACGGTCTGTCGGATTTATAAATTTTGACAATTCATATGCGACTGTGGCATACAGTTGTCCAATTAGGTCTTTCGTCAGTTCTTCTCAGGACGAAATTCCCTTAACATTTCGTTTGACTTGGTAAACATAAGAAATGTGTGCATAGGACTAATATGGTGTTCTTCCATTTTTTCGGATTACAACGCCCGATTAGGGGACGAAACAACTAAAGAATCATTTTGGGGAGATGAAACTATTGTCCACTTCGTCATTTTGTGGTCGAGCTGTCGACCGCATTGGTGAAATCCGTTCAAACGTCTTGATACTTTTCCATAAATCTACAGGTTACAAAACATTACACTACCTTTGTTATCCTCGGTCTAGAGCAACAAATGCAAACATGACTAAATAGGTAAACTACTCTATTTCCCCTACAAAAAAATAAATTGACCATTCAGAAGGAAGAGGGAAACAATTAAACGCGTACCCCAGGTTTTGATAATAAGATGCACTGAAACATGTCTAATGGTGCTGAGACTCTTAATCATAAGACTTAATAGGATATAACAAAAATAATATACGGACTAGCTTTACTGTTGACGAGTATTGACACCGGAGTAAAACGTATTGGAGGACCCCCAGACTACAAACCCTGTCGGGAACCGCGCAACAACTCGTCTTGGCCTAAAATTGTGCATGATCTCTTCGTTAAACCCTCATTTGGTTTTGTGCGTTTTGACCACAACACTACGATTATACCGTAGACAATGTCTTGAGCTGTGGTAAGTGTACTTAACTGCAGTAACGATTTGACGAGTCCTGACATGGATTTGCATGATGTAGCATGAGTAAGAGAGATTTTAACTCATAACGCTATGCTATACACATTTCCAGAGGCTGTTTCCTGAAGTAGTCGTTATTTTAAGGACAGAACGTAAAAACTACATTGTTTGGCTTACCAAGCTTAAATGAGACAACAGAGTTTACATTCGATCATCTGAAGAAACGTCATGTCGAGCGTCGGCGACTCAATATTGTCTCCATAAATGGATATTCTCTGCTCGACGTTTGTTGGGATGGCATTTTGCACAATGAACAGTTTGATGATGGTTGTTTTAGAGCCATGGACCTGATACTTTCAGGGGTAACAGTCTGGAGTCTAGCCTCATAGGACCTGGCCTTTCGAGAGGTGCCGGTTAGGAGTTTACTCTCAAGGAACTTTATGAAATGTTTTCAATTATAGCTAGTGTCTTTTTTGGGGAGGGTATCAATGGAAATATCGAATATATAAACGCAAGTAACATACAATGATAAATTCTACCGTGTTCAGGAAAGGAAGTTTCCAAAAAAAGTAAATGAGTTTCCATTCACCTTTGGGACACTTGGAGCCTGACTCAATAAAGTCAGAAGGATCAAGGCCTTCACTCGAGCCCAAAGATATCGAGTGTTTAAGTTGTGTGCAGTCATCCAGTGACGCAACTGTTTTAACGTCCATTTAGATCCACGTCCTATACCGTTCTGACAAAAAATTGAGGAAAGTTTGGGATTAAAAAACGCCGGCAAATTATTTTGCTCAAAATTTTTTATGCTAAATAGTTCTTGAACCAACCGATAAAAACAACACGGCTAAATTTATGATATATTCCTCTAAAAACTAATTGCTACTCGACGGTCGAATAGCTTTCATCACTTAAGCAGGACACAGTAAACAATACAACGCACACCAGCAGCAAAACGCGTTTTCGATAATTAATGTACTCTTATCCACGTGATAAACCCATACATAGATTAACAGTTGGTTCTCCTGACTAGCACACCTAATCCTCACAAGCTGCTCCCCCCAGTGCATTGGTCTTGATTGCCAGTGATCTTGTCGTTCAAAAATGGGAATTCTCACCTCAAGCTACTGAACAGGTAGTGGACAGTGGGTCACAGATGATTTGATCGTTTCGTTAATTGTGGAAAATTTAGTGATTGAAAGAAGTGAAAGTGAAAATTACGGACTATGGTTGTGAGTGATCCACAGCAGCATCGTTATTTGCTTTCCAGCTATTTAGTGATTTTTCATACACTCTTCTAACTGTCTACCAGTCTTGTTTCGTTGTATGCATAACGTGTTAATTATAGGGTCCATTTGCTTCTCCGGATGACTAGAGCCTAAATGAAGGAAATTACGCATAAATAAATAAAATCTTTTAGTGTTTTAGAGTCCACAAAGTTTTAGGTATTTCACAACAACATCCCACACTGTAAGGCAGCACTAAGAAACTGAACGTAAAGCTACGTAGTATTTTACCGGATTTAAAACCAGGTGATTCCATGCATCGGAATAGTTAGTGAGGTGATCGCTTATCCCGAGGTTTTAGTATTCAAGTGTGGTTTAGGTTGAAAAAGAACGGCTCAATTTTTACTCTTCTGCTAAGGGATGATCAGAGTTTCTGAAAGTCTTTGATACCGCAAAATTCACGAACCAAATTACAAGGTGATATGATGTCTAATGCTTGTTCTGAACTAAACGCAGGTAAACAAAAACAAATCCGCAAACATCACTGAGTCACTGGAACGCTTCTGATAGCCTTTGGTGAGAAAATTCACTTAATACGCACAATACTGGAGTGACGAATGAAGATTTAGCGAGTAGCATCAAGCAAACTTTCTTATTTGGGAAGTGCTATCAAAACCATGTTGTAATATTTTCGCTTATTTATGTCTGTACGTTAGTCCCTCCAGTGCTGTTTAGTGTCTATTTCGGATGTTATTAATATTCCATATCCCCAATGAATCAATCACAGCCCCAGTCTGTTCCATAGCTTGAGACATGAAGTTGTGGATACGTGGTTGTTAGAAATTTTTCCAAGTACGGGAGATAAAACTGTACCACAACAGGTAGAGGTACAGATTTGATGAACTTGAGTCCTCTTCAGATATATCATATGCATTGCAAATGGTTAAAACATACCATTTAGAATCTGGTCTCAGGGCACAATTCAGAGGATGACGATTAATGGAGTGCTGAACAATATCTCCACTGATGAAAATGGGTTAGGAGGTAATTTATCCGCCCAAGTATGATCCTTGTGTGGACAGAAGCGGATTTTGTAGACTGATAACCAATATGTTGTGAACAAAATTTTTCGTAGCAATTATTTAATAAAATTAGACACGTTCAGGCAACTACTAGTTGTGACATGTATTTTGCACTGTGTGTGGGTCAGAGGCAACCATGCAGAATTGAAAGAGGCCACTGTCTTATGAATGTGTGTCAACGATGGACAAGGTACCCAGCCAGTTTGTAGAAGCTGTTTTCTGGTCGAAGGCATTGTTATTCATTTAACTGACTATCTAACAGATTCAGGTTTGGATTGTGACATGTTATTTTTAAGTGGCCCATTAAACAAAATATTGGGCAAATTTGGACAGTGTTTTGACCAGACCAAACTTGAGCGCGAGTATAACCCTTCCAGAAGGATAATTCCACTTTGAACCGCGAACTCACGAGAAAAGTTTGTGCTCTTTTTAAACGAGAATGATTCAAGTGTTTTCCTGTGAATACGTGGTTTCATGTATTGCAGATAAAGTACTTTCACAGACTACGAACGAACCTGTGACACTTGAGCAAACACTCATGATATGAAACAGCAACATACCGACTGATATCAGTATCAACCGGAATCACGTGAAAAGAATAGAAAATCCATTGTCTCCTATTGGTTTTGTGGTAATGCGAACAGGATTCTTTAAATAAAAACACGGCTTTTTGTTACAGTGAGAAATAAGCATTTTGCATACATTTGTTGCATTAGATCTGCCCGACTGCGTTCACCCTTAGCTTATCTACTATTCGTCGAAAATCTATTCAGGGTAATTTATAGAGTTTATTGGTGTAGCCGAATTGGATTTCCACATATGATGAAAATGCAAGCGCTCGCTTTCGCACAGTGTTTCCAAAAACACCTGATAAGTTTGTTATCGTTTCAGTACGCAAAGAGACTTTCAACCGGCAGGATTTGATACCATTCTACTGAATGTAATTTAAGTTTTTTGCTATAAGTTTTTCAGTCTACCCATTTGGGTTTTAGAACTCTGATTTCCCCCTTTAATTCACTGTAGAATGAAACGATAGCAGACATCCTATCATGAATAGGACAGGATCCAATTATAATTGCTGCCGATGAAGCTATTCCTAAAGTTACCTGGTCAACCGATGTAAGCTTCAACGCACTGAAAATATGCTCTTAGTTCATTTTGCGAGCTAAAGTAAATATTCTGGATTCCCTTTTGTTCTTTCATTGTTCAAGAATCTGTTGACGTTTGCCAATGTGCGCGTGCACTGTAATCGGTATTGCACATACAACACCTCGACGGACAATGGGCATCTAAGAACATGCCTACCTTTGTGTGCATCAGATAGACGTCACATGATCTGTTCCACTTCGTTTGGCATTCTGAGGAACAAATTAACTCGCTTGCCTCACGTGACTAGTAACTCAAAATGGGAAGAATTTCATTAGCTCATCCTGTAAGTGATTAGGAAGGAATGCAACCGGTCGTTTTGGCCGATTTTAATCTGACTGGACCTGGACTTTGCTCGGAAACTCTATATTCACAACCGTATTCATGTCCGATCATTCTTAGTGAAAGAACTTATAGAGCCGCTCAGAATATGCCTTCCGGATGTGAACACACACAGATAAGCTGGCTTACCTTATTTAACAGATATCTTGGTCCATTCACGTTAATGGCGGTGTTGGTCAAATGAGAGTAGACGTTCTGCAAATCATTCAAGTCGAATGGTTCCGTGGCGAACCTGACAAGACCTTCTGAATAAATATAGACGATGAATGGTGCGTATGATGGCACAACTGCGTACAACCGCAAGTCAAATTTGTAGCCCTTAATCAGCAGAGGGTCTGTGATGTACTTTTGCACTACAGATTTGGCAAAATAGGCAAACTGCTCCAGCTGATTAAACAGGTAAATTCCTTTTCCCCGTGCCTCGTCGGCTGGTTTCAGTATCCAGATATTTGGCACTTGCTGAGTAGGGTCTGAACAACAGTCAGCGCAGACATGTTGTTCGGAATTTTCGCAACAATCTTCCACTTTGGTCGACTGCTTGGAGGTGATAAGAGAAGGTAGTCGATTTTAGTTGATAACACTTACCGTAAGAATGTCCGAAAATACGACAGGCTCATAAACACGGAAAGAGGTGAATGTCAATTGTTTGGTTGTAAATGAATAAAGTCTAACACCATAAGCAAAAGTGAACGCCCATAGATTATCACGCTCAGAAACTTCGGATACAGGACAATGGACTACTGATTTCTAGAGTGACTGGATAATGGATAATATAAAAAAGATGAATAGAGGCGTGAGCAGATCTGATTTAGTACTTGCACCAGATTCTTGGTTCCTGATCAAATTAGCCTTTTCCCACCCATAGTCCGTCTTGTGTGTGATGGTCAGTACATTCACAGAAAAAGAAGCCGTATCACAAGGCGGAGAACCCAAATCTGCTCCATACCGGTGCGTATAAACCGCATATACTTTGACAGGTTCAAATGCTGATAGTGCTGCCGTTGCTGGTCATCGAGTAACTGATTATTACTTACGAGAAGCCACAACTATAAAAGTAACGGAAACCATTGAAACAGAGTTCATTTGTTCCACCAAATTGTTCTCTGTCTGCAGTGTATGAAGTGCACTTATAGAGTCTCTTGAAGGGGGAACTGACATGCGAGAACAGTTATTAAAAATGGGACGCAGATGGTAAAAAAGAATGCAAGCCATCTGTGAAGAATAAATTAGCCTTCCCGTGAGGCCTACTTATGCGTAACGTACAGGAATGAAGAATGACTCTCCTGAATGACTCCTGAACTTAGTTTTTATGTGGTAGGTTGCACCAAATAGTAGCACGGTAGAGCACTGAATACACATTAAATAAGTGTTCCCCACTCACACCAGTGGTGGTTTTACGCAACACAACACAATATTTGTAAGAAAAATGTATCATTTTTGGCGAACAATTCATGGTTACGCAAAAACAAAACACTTTAGGTTACAAGTATATTACTCAGGTTTCAGAAGTAATGACTTACTTTCGTTTCAGGTAGTCGACCACCTTGAAGAAAAGCTGCAATAAATTGACTTTCCTCCCTGGAATAAAGAAAACGCTAGCAGCTTTTTGACAAGCTCCAACTCAGACAAAGCACGAAACACTCTCTGGTTCCTCTTAAAATTTAAAAATCACCTTGAAGAAGGCATAAGTGGGGAGGAAGATGTGCTGTATATTCACCAGGTAGTGTTAGTTGGATAAAAATGTGTTTTGTGTTCACAGTGTCCCATCAGTTGACGTATGTGAGTAATAGCATGCAGTGGTTGCAGATACTGACACAAGTTTTCCACGCTCATACCACACCACTGACGCTTTACTAACGGACTGTTATGCAGCAAACACCCATCTACCTTCCACATGTCTCGATAATCCGAATAACAACAACAACAACTCTATATTACTATATTTCTTCGTCAGTTTCGTCAACGCGGTTCTTCTTTTTGTGTTTATAAAACCGTAATACCCTGAGTCTATCGTTTGACAGATAGAGCTATTTGGATACCCACAACTCTTTTCCACTTGATGAACGCTTTTCAGCTCGCAGACTTAGGTATATAGCTTATTGCTATGGTATTGGCACATTTCAGCACAAAGTTGATACGCCGTACATTCACACACCCCTGCTTCCAGCTCATCATACGTAGCGAGAAAAAGCACCAAAAATCAGCACAAATGTGTAAAACAGAACAATAAATATTCTGGTCATGTGAAATTGGGGATTAATTTACGAAGATCTCGTCCAATAGGCGAAGCCAGTCTATGTTGAAAAACCGAAAATTATAGCCTAGCCTTACTTACAGGATATCCCCATTGAAAAAATCTCAGAGCGTATAATACCAATAAAATGTAAGTGGCTGAAATATGGAAAAAGGTTCATCCGAACAATAAAACTTCCATCTGAGCATCCGCAACTGGAGTCGATATGTGTGGCCACGTGATGTGACCGGAGGTGCACTATTCCGGTGGTGCAATATTCCATGTCAGACCTATTGACACAGCTGTTCACCTGCTCGTTGTCAAACAGCCATATTCATACGCTGGCCGGAAGTTTGCACGTTCAAAAGACCCGGGTTCTCTGAGATGAGGATTACTAATGATTCCCGACAAGGAAGAAACAGCTGTACAGCGCTTTTTGCCTTTTCAGCATTTATAAGCTTCACTTACAGGAGGAAGTTTCATCAAACAAGAAATATATAAGCACTATTATGTAATGACATATGATGTGGAATATACTCAAGCTGACTAGCTTGTAGGTGATCGAAGAAACTACCGGGCTACATTCTAGCACAGGTATTAGAATAGGTAGGTAGCATAGGTTTTAGGATAATGATTTTTACGAATTCTAGATTCACTAGTTCGAAGTCGGGCAGCGGAATACCCTGAATGAAAATAGGATGTTGTGAAACCATTTCAAGATAAAACGTAACAATCGGTACGTTGTCGTTAAAATTTATAACCGTTCGTAAACTAGGCTGGCATGCAAGTCGTCAGCACTCAGTCTCTCCTTGCTTATGGATCGTATTGTCTACCTCAATACCTGAACAAAATACATGACAGGTGCAGGGAGTTGGAAATGGGTAGCATGTGTTTGCCGCATTTCCTCAGGAAACGCCTAGTGAACGTTTTGAATAGACTCAAATACTTAGGGCAGGGATTAGGGGTTGTGTATTGCTCGGTCAGCTGAATATATAAACCTATCAAAATTTTATCTTCAGAAGTTTAGCTGTTGATGAAATGAGTATGGGTAACACCCAGCAAACTGACTTCCGATGCCACTAACATATTGCGGGCAAGGTGGTGGAAGATGAGCAGTAGACTACCATGTGGCATTCTTCCAGGCGTTTGAGAAGATAAGTTAATATAAAATAACCTTTCAGCTGTAGCACCCTTTTTGGGCCTAGTTGCCATGCCATCCGAAGAAACCATGAGAGCTTGAATATTGCCCGGTTGTCCAAGCCAAGACAGAAATCGAGATGCAGAGGTCAGATTTGACCCACGGAATTTCCGGTCAGTAATTTCGCTTTCTAAACACTAGGAAATAAGCAAGCAAACCGGCAACAGTTAAAAAAACGTATTTCATCTGATAGCTACCGTGAGAATCTGCAAGACCTATGGAAAGATGGTTCCTAATAAAAAGACTACAAAGACTGCCATAGCCAGAGTCTTCGAAAAAACGCAAATGACTTCGGTTCCAGATTTGAAGGAAATGAATCAATTATGAGTACACAAAACTACGAGTGTATTTTTAGGTTTGCGGAAGAAAAACTGCGACATCAGTCAAACCGAACCAACTGTGATATCAAGGTATTTTTCTCCAGAAATACATTGTCATGCTCTGAATAGCGCTGTCATACCAGATTTCCGTCCCCAATGGGACACTTTATAGAGTCTTGGAAGGGTGGGATACACAAAATTAAGGATAGCGGCTTCATTCCGCCGATCATATGGCAACACACTTGCCCATCAGGTTGAATGGAAAGAACATTGGAATTAGTTATGAACCTGAGTTTATTTATTGTTTGATTTGATGATTTTTCGGAAAACGCAAATGCATTTGCAGCAAAGGCCTTCATTTTATAGTCATTTATGTATTCACTATGATCAGTGGAATAGTGTTAGAAGCTCTCCAAACAAAAAACATTTTCTGCTTTTTCATTTATCTCAGTCTAACGATGAGACCCTCAAGTAGATTAATTCAAACAAAAATAAAAACCGCGTTTCCCTTATCACTCACATCGTCTTGTTTTCACACACATTTTCTGTCCTATATGATAGAATTAATTTTAAAATATCGGTCGCTTCATTGCTGTTTTCATATTTTTTGTAAGATGTTACTTATCAACAGTTTTCTTGAAAGGAGGTCCTACATGGTGTGACCTTGAGAATTCCATAAAAGAGATGATAAAGTCCGTTTGTACATTACGAAGGAGCTACCGTTGAACAATGGCCATTTATGCAATGTAAATGGATCAGGTGAATGGAACAGCATGATGTCTCAGATAGCACTTTGTGTTACATTTGTGAACGTCAGGTCATCCGACATTGATACGTAGTGACAAACAGGATGTGTTATCTCATTAATGATCCACTTCGCAAGTAGATACCCTTCATTATGCCTAGTGGCTCTTAAATGACTCTTATGAGTTGTGCTCGGCCACTGTTGTTTTAGCAATAGTTCGTTTGGTTGTGGACAGCCTCCGCAAAAGTCCTGCATACACCAGTTTGGTTTTAGTGGACAGATTAACAGATTGCTATTCCAGGGGCTGGTTTTCTGCCCGTGAACTTATGTAAAAGCCTTCACAGTTCTGTGATTCATACGTCACAAGCAACCGAATTCGAGAGAACTTTGTTCCAAAATGACCCAGCGCACTCCGTCGCCAGCCGCTCATTCTAGAGTAACGCTGTGGCATCTGGCTGTTACCAGTTAGGAAATCAGACCAGCTAAGTCCTGGTGGGTCTGTAGATGATCTGAGGTATAGACACTGGATGACACTGTGATCAGGACTTACTCCAACAGAAATTTGTGATGAATTAAAGCAGCTAAGTACAGGATAACACAAACAGGCAAACAGGCGCCTGCTCTCTCGGAAGTGGTTATAAATATAAAATTTGGCTAAACAGATTAGCAGCAAGCAGGTTTTGTCATTATCATACCACAAGACTGAAGGATTGCTTTTTATCCGACGATGGACTAACGGTTCGCTGTTCATATTAATTCCAATGCGGAGATCATCATGAAAGCAACTATTTGTGAATGGATTGCATAGTGAATTATGACAGCTACTTAAATCTCTTTTTCATTTATTGATTTGCCAAATTAGAACCAGTTATTCCGTCTCATTAAATTTTCAAGAGTGAACCAATGGACCAGACCGCAGATGGAGCATTATTTATGTGCACCACAGCGTGCTTAATGGTAATAAATCATTCTTACCAGGTAGCTGACGTTTCCCGTAATCTTTTGGTTTAGCTGCAATTTGTGTGTGGTTTCAATGCGCGTCTATTTGCGTCATGCCACCCAACCTTGTTCCAGTACCCTTGACTCCGGTGCAGGCGGTAAATAGTGTATGAAAAATTGCACTCTTGGGAATACTGTTTATCCCCATTTAGTTGGGGTTGAAAGCCAGATTTTGGATTAGATGCAGACAAACACTGGCGCAGAGAACGGCAATCATGGCTAGTCAGCCAACCGGATGCGAGACTTTTGTGAGCCACTGATGAGATCGTGACCAAAAATTATCATCTTGAACGTCCAAAATAATAGCACAACATCACGTGGTTGCAGGCTAATAAGGCAGATCGCAAAGCCCATACAATTGGAAACCGCTCCTTGTGACCCTAGGTCATAGATGCATAGGTTAAAACATGGTGCTGTTGATTGATCGAAGTATTTCGGGGCTTTCCTATCGCACAGTTAGGTCTTTGTGTAAAGCATGAAAAATATTCGTGTGTTTGCCTGTAGCTCTGTGCTTTATATGCGCATAACTTAAGCGTCTGACGGTTATTTTCTAATGTTTCCCATTACAGTACAAATTCTTTCATTTACTGACTGGTAGTCAGTCAAATCGGCTATCTAAAATTCCTGGGTGAAATATCGGAAACTTACTGAAAAATGCACTTTCTTTTTCTTTCCACATACAGAAAAGAATATTTCTATCAAACCAGATTGAAGGAGGCAGTTCGCTTCGTTTCTTGTAACAATCTATTGATCGTCGATGGTTTTCCGGTATAAGCTCCGTGCACGATTTTTCTTTGCGTATCAGCACCCTGTTGACCAGCTCTGAGTACTTCGATATTATTGAATCAGAACTTACGTTTATTTGAACGGAGTCCCCTTCGAAAGGTGACGTTTGAGAGAAATGATTCATTTGCCAGTTTAAGTGACAACACAAAAGCAAGTGAACTGGCAATTTAAATAAGCTACAGAAATGTCAGTCCCTTGAATTGAGCTAGCTTAAGGTTTCAGAGCTTAGGTCTAAACTTTTATTCCTAATTACGCACGTCAGTGCGATCCGGAGTATCTTCTAGCTTTCGTTTCACTTCTTCAAGTGAATGATTCCACTTAAGCGGAAATATGTCTCCTCTTGACGGTGTAAACCGTGAATGCTTTGCTATTTTGTAGGCTGCATTCAAACAAACGTTTGAGAATAGCCATTTCGCGGCAGAGGTCACTTTGTGAACTCTTTTTCCTTGTGCACTTGTTTCAGAAAACAAATGCCTCTCACTATATGAAAACGTTCTGCTTATGGAAACATTTCTGATAACCCACTGGTGCCCACCATTTCAAGTTTTTTCTACGGCGAATAGTTGTTGTTCGTGGATACACCTGAGCACGCAGCGAAGGATGCTAAACTATTGTTTGCCTTCTTCTGCTTTTTTCAAGCTATGTAAGCCGAAGTGAAGGTTACTCGCAACTAGCACTTCTCTGATACTGAAATCAGAGTATCACAAAAACTATTTCTTTAAGTTTCGGTTCTTGTGATATCATCACGTAGATGTTTTATATCTTGACGGACCTAGAGGCCTCAAAGACGTCCAGTAGGACGCTTTCAAGTTGACGGTAGTTAACGATTTTACGGCCAATAAGAATGTACTAGCTAGGAAAGCGGACAAGATGTATGGGTAAACGAAGTAGTCGTTTACATATGTAATCCCAATAAATCTAAGAGAATGACGTCCTGGAACGTTGGAGAAATGTGATTAAACAGCGAATGAAACTCACTTGTGAGCTGAGCAATTTCAGAAGAATTCGTTCAACAATACTTGGGTAAACTCCTCCAGTTTTGAGAGCAAGCTTTAGTGAAGTATTCAAAAAGACTGTGTCGTCTAGAGTGCAGCCATGGCTATAAAAATTACATATCGTCTAAGCGCAATTGAATTGGATTCGCTAGTAACCACTATGTAAAATCGGAGGGGAACTGCCATTTGAGTGGGCATGCTTGTGGTCAGCACGCCTTTGTTCCAAGTTCCAAAACCCACTCACCGAAATACTCAAACTCACATAAATGGTATGGTAATGATTGAATCCATTACCCTGATTATATTTTGAGCACGTAGAATCTTTTGTAAGGGCCGATTACTGTCCGCAAAGGTTATATGATTAACTTAAGAAATAAAATTCCTGGCTCCAACTGTCCGGAGGTAACATTTGCGACTACCTGGCAGCGAATCCAACATTAATAAAAACAGTAATGTGCAAGGGGTCGGCTACGTTGTACTTCCAGCAGGGAGAATCTATGTAAAAAAAAGGAGAACTGTGTTCGTCCGAATTTCCCGAGGTACGTCCAAATTTTTCAGCATAGGATTACTGGGATTGTTTTGCAAATGGTGCGACATTGCTTCTTAACTTGACGATATTCATAAACCATAAGAGCGTCTTTTTTGAATGATTAGCACCGCAATATTTTAAGCTGGTTGATTACTGTCAACAAACTTCTCATCTTTACCTGTTGATGGTCCAGTTAATTTTATCACACAATCACTCTTCATCATCCACATTTGGCTCCGCGCACATTACAGACACTTAGCCTCCGGTAATTCTGTCTCGTTAACCGGCATGTCAGCCGCTCACCGGTTAGCATGAAAATACGCTTGCCAGCGGTACGTCAACACATTGCGTTGGAAATGTTGCCAATCAGAGAGAACGTTCCTGTTATACACGTCAAAATGCATGAAAGATCAATCAACTAAATTGCCACCAAGGAGGGAATAAATGTGACTCCGGACTGGGTGAATAACTCACAGATGACTGCTTAAAAATTCTAAAACCCCCGTCACAACCGGTGTTAAGATTAACTTTTGTAACTGACCATACTTGAAGGCGGAATCAGGATGGTTGTCAGACTGTTTGGTAAACCAAAAAACTGGCGATTTTTCTGTTTAGTCGTTTTTAGGGATAGCCTGTATGTAACCGGAATGTAGATGGAATGTAGATGATCATCGATGTGATCAATAATGCCTCTGGTCAAAGCCATATGACATTAAATTCGGACAGGACAAATAATTTCAACCGAGTTTTTGAAGAAGTTTCTGGCTGAAAATTTCAGGATATCGGTTGTATATCACCCTAATCGGCTGTTTCAATAAACCACCAGTTTAGTAATATGCACCACACACAATGTCTTACGCAACGGTTCAAATGAGCACAAAGTACCGGCACCACTCATCCAAACAGTCACAATGGCCGGATGTCAGAGGTATAGTGCCTGGGAGAAGCAACATTTGGTGGTTCAGTATTTATTACTTTCTCAAGGGTGTACGCCATCTGTTTTGTTACACTAGGTTGCACCTTTGAGATGAAGCACCTGGTTCTGTGATTCCCACTTGAGTTTAGCTATTGATGTAGATTTGGTTGAGTCATACCGAGCTGTATGACGGACCGACAGTTATCATACAGTTAAGAGACCGTTGACAATTAGGTCTCACTGACGGACCGAAGTGTTCTGATTTCTCGGTTCACAACGTAGAAATTATGTGAGTGGTTCGGCATAATTATTGTTTCTCGGAAAAAATGTACCCAAATGCCGCAAACTCACTGGTTCCTTAATTATTTAGTCCACTAACCAGGTAACGACATGCTTATGTAGTTACCAAAACTGCCAGATTTACACCTTGGTCTTCAGAGTTTTGAGGACAAGGATCTACCCACCTGAAGAAGCACTTTTTCAGGCTAACTAGGGTTGTACTTTGATTTGTGCCATTCGTTGGGAAACTTCTTTACGAAACCCTTTTTTGCGGAATGCGCCTGAAAATCCGTAACTCCGTAAAAGAGCCCTACATGTTTGACTTCTGTAGCTTGATAACCGTGAGTTTACGCACATCCAAAGATGAGATGACAGAATAAACAGTGAAAATCCACATCTTCCTTATGGGTTTTAGCAGTTTTCCGATTGTTCCACCGGATATCGTATCCCCATAGGTTTCCTTGTACTCAGGCATTTTTCTACTCTTAATTAAATGTCCTGCTGTGGGTGATCATGATGGTTGATGGCTAAATGTCAATAAGCAATATTGTTGGGTATATCTTGCTTCGGGAAGTATGTTTTACTGAAGTTTTGGAGATTTTGTCTAGCTGCTGACTCAAAACTAGTTCGACTAACACTTGGGTTACTTTTGCTTAGTAAAAACATCTCCTCAGTACGGACCCATCCAATTGCGTCAAACTTACTTTCGCACCTACATTTGGCAGGTGCCTTTTTATTCTAGAAACCACCACTGGCTTCCTTTCGTTCCACGTGGAAAGCACGAAAAACTATGTATCCGAACTAGCTTCAACCTTATTACTGAGTTTTATTTTATGCGGCATATTCTTTATGAAACACGCAGTTTTACTGTGCTTTTATGTCTTGGCATTCAAAACTGTAAGGCCTACTACATACTTTCATGTCTATTCCTACACTGCTTATCAGCTGCAATACAGGGCTGTCGGACTTTGACAGCAAAATATATCACACTGCTCATGGAAATATTATTGAACAGGTTTATCAAAAGGTATACAAATCTTGTGACGATCTCGCGAGATCATCCCGATGTCGCATGACCCCAGGGACAAATTTGTCTTCCCATACGTTTATTTGGAGGATGCTCTCCTAGTTTTGTACACAGAAGACACCACCTTCAAAAAAGTGTACTTCTACTTTGGGTGTGTGCCAAGCTTTCGGTTCTGAACCCCATAATACAATGCCTGCATGGACTATATTGAGCAGTGCACTGCTCAAGATACATTAACCGTTTATTCACAATGGTAAGTCAGATAAATACAGAACGCGATTTGTTGAACAGTCGGGAAAGTGATCATCTGGCAGTTAGCTGGTGGTGACGAAAACAGAAATCCACTTCACGGAACATCTTACTTCCAATGTTACTGAAAACGCATTAACAGCTTAGGACCGGTTACACAACCTCTTGAGGTTCAGCAGTTCCCGTCAAACTAGTGCCCTAGTCGATACAAGAGTGTAGGTGATTTGTAAGTAAGAACTGTTGTCTTGTAGAGTTTACACAAGTTTACGAGCATGATAACAGTGTATGGCCAAACGGCAAGGTTACATATATGTCGGATAGATCTCAAAGCCTTCTTATTGACAGGTGAATTTGTCACAGGATAGGTATTCTCAACCAGTTACCTGGTCGTCTGACTAATGCTCAACAGATAAATCAACAGTTTGTTTGATTAACTTTTGGGCTGGTTAAACCCATAATGCACCGAGGCTCCTCAAGTATTGTAGAGGCTATCATTTTCAACACCAAGGACCAAGCTGCGATTAGTCTGTGGACAACTGACAAGAGAACACGAAAGCAACGGTTCGTCACACCCCAATGACTCCTTTACTCTCTTCGTATCATTTGAATCCTGGAACTGTCAGTTCCAGAACTTCATGAATGGTTTCACGGCAACCATTGCGAACCCGTTTAAAACTCCCACGTTACAGCCTAATTAGGTAATTACACAAATAACTAACATTCATTGGAATCAAAGCTTTGGCCTCTAGGACCACGAAATACTAATTTTCTCCACACTGGTGTCCAAAAGCGATTGAGTTTCATTTGTAAGTTGCTTTACTGGAAGATTTAATTTATCGGAATTGATTTATTTCGTATCACGCCGTAATTATTTTTGGCATTCAACATGCAGTTTCCTTTATCTGTCGTAGCGCAAATGTAAGAAGACGTACAACAATACATGAAGGAGGGACATTTAATTTGATCATTCACTGACGCAAACACGCAAAATCTAGGATGCATAAAAACAAACAGTTGGCCGGGGAAAAGGGATTTGAGTCGTTTCCATGGTATGCAAGATTGGCCGATCAATACTTTCCACGTAACGATCGATCTCCTGATCACTGGCATAAGTTTACTCGGTGGTCAAAAATTTCGAATTGGAGTTGCACAATTTATTTGACGAAAAACGCATGGGAACTTTTGAAAATGTGTCATTTAGTTGATACTTGAGGGGTTTACAAAGCTAAATTCTCAATAAAGAGGTGGTGTATAGCAGCTGTTTTGAGTTGGTTTTGGTATTTGTTGTAAGACGCTGGTCCTGTCAGCCACCTCAACAAAGAATAGTGTAAAATGAAAGCCTCAAAAGCCACCTCGAAGTACAACCCACCTGTTGAGTAACACGAGGAGTGTGCGTGCAGCTCGTCTATATCGTTTCATATAGTGACTTCATTCATGTAGATGTTTGCTTGAGCGACAATTCAATTTAGTACTGAATAGTACACATTTCTAACTGCTCGTAACATAAGTGTCCTTATCAATTACTTCGGTGGGGGCTCCGTCACCCTTGACAACAGAATGTTTTTCTCTACAGGCAATCGTTGAACCCATGGACAGATGGCTCCTGTATCTGGTACACTTGGGTGGGTATCTGTTTGCCTGTGAAAACATGACGGGAGGATTCTTAAATTGGTAAACACCAGACAAACCGCCTCCCAGGCGGACATAGTTTTGTGCAGGAAGTGTTAATAATAGAAATGCAGGGAAAGTCCCTGCCTCAAGAAGGCTAAAACAGACACTTGGCTGTCAGAGTTTCAATGAACCTCATAAGTAGCGTTGTGTCAAAAAGACACGAGTCGACCTCAAAAGAGATCGTGTTAGGAAGCAATTATTATAAACCCTATTGTACTTCAGCCTACAACGTGGTTAAATTCGGCAGGCAGAAATCATGAATAAATTGACAACGGTCGCATTTCCTCTCAGGTGCTGGTGTGTAAAGAGGTTTCGTGAACCCACTTAGATATGGTCCGCGGCGGCTGAAGGAAGTTTCCAAAAGGGGGGACCAAGAAACTTCTTGTAACATTAGCACTGATTTCCAGTCTTGGAATTACTCATACGGGTTTCATATTTCCGTCATCCTAAGTCATCTCTCACGGCGATAGTTAGTGTGTGTCGTTTGAATCTGGACCGTCCATTCTTGTAATCCAGGTGGCAGTATGGAAGCGTCGTAATAGCAGTAAAGTGAGACCAAAAAATAATTTTTGAGCTTCACTAACCTTGGTAGATGAAAACTTGTTGGAAGAAGCAGCAACGGGGCACATTTAGGGTAGGTTGCACACATTCGTCGAACAGCTCGTAGAAGACCATCTTTTTTAGTGATGTCCCCTTGCGTCCCCGTCGGTGGTGGATGGTGATTGACGCGTTGTGTTGGTTTCAGCTTGAGAGAGGGTACGAACACACTTACTGTGTTTGACATTTGGCCAAAATGAAGGGTTCATCATTGCCACATTACTTAACAGCATGCGCTGGTATGAAAAGTCCCCGCGGTTTCATTTTTAGTAGCAATTCCAAATCAAACAACTTGCAAACCTATTCAATCAATAAAGACCGTGTCGTTCCGAATATTACCTTGCGCCGCAGCGGACAGCTGGCTTGCTTTCCATGGGGGATTGGTAGCATACCGTGAACCTGATTTTGGACAGAGTCTATATTTTGTGAGACCAACCCAGATTACACCTTGGAGCACTGACAAGGTCATTTCCTCCTACTAAAACCATCTTTGCAAAACAAAACCGTTGGCTTTGTCTGTACAACGGGTAGAATTAACATAAAGAGAACAGGTTTCAGTAAAAATTTATCTTTTAACTTTTCCAGTTTTTGTGGTCTCAAGACCAGAACTGTCCGGTACCATATTTCGTTGCAATTGATTATGAAGTTTGTGAGAAACTTCGTATTTCACAATCACGTATACCTATTTCTCCAGAGTTGTTAGCGTAAAATTAGTTATTCTACAAAGAGAACTCTTTCCAAAGTTACCGTGACAAAATCGACTGATTGATAACCTTCTAGGTGTTTTGCTTTTAACAACAATATGTCCACCACTAATAATAGGAAAACAAGTGGAAAAGAAATAAGAATAAAGGATTTTTTAAAAGAACGCTTTTTGATGCAGTCCTCGCTCAATCCTTCCATTCTCCTGAAACCTCACTGGAGTTCAGGAAATGTGTGCGGCAGACCTTCACACACGTCATGATAGTCTTAAGCGATACACCTCTCCCATTTACTTCAATAACCATCGCGATTTTTGTCGGAAAAAGACAGAGCTCTCTGTATTGAAAGCTGTCGGATGACTACAGGAGTCAGTTATAAAAATTACATCTATCTTACAACTGCAAAAGCCTAGCAAGAAAATACTGGCAAATACAGAAGAAAGCAACTTTGCCCTAGATAATCCCAACTTCCGTTTGTCTATCCAACTCCTTTTGCGTCTAAGACCAGTGAAAATCTCAACCTGAAGTGACCTGATTTCGAAGCTCTATTAATCAGAACATGTGCTCTCGGCTGAAAGTGGCCGCAGCCTCTTTCAGGCGTCGATGTCTACTGTCAGCCTAACTTTGCTTGGGCTGGTTATTGGGCACAAAATGAATGTGTAAGTAATTTTGATCGCAGTTATCTCGGCTGATTTTTGAGATCTTAAGTAGGTGAACCCACTCCGCCGTGTCGTTTAAGACTTACCAGTAGACAACCTTCTTCAACAGCTTGTCATCTTATGACAAATAAACAACGCTTCGATATGTCTTTAACTTGGATTTATCAAGCACTCTTTCTGAGGAGTCAAATTCCGCCCTTTTAACCTTATACTACCCAAAGTGATGTATGAAATATCGGAAGAGCTCCCACAAAGCAGACAAGGGTGGTGCTGTGAGGATAGACGGGATTCTTTAAGTCAAACCCTGGAAAAATAACCCGGGATGTACTTCGACGTTACGGATGCAATGATGAAATTTCCCAAGGATTTTCAGAACTGACTAGGTACAGGTCAGGCAAACACTATTGAGTCAATATTCGTACCCTGTGATTAGTACGTTTCAGCCTAGGATTTTCCGTTTTTACTTCTTCAGGCAGGCCTTTGTTCGTCAGGCCATGAGATACCATGCATAAAATGACCCACGTGATTGGCAACAGATGTTCAGTGATTTACTATCAAACACTTTAAAAATAACGTCACAAACATATGAAACATAAAATGAGTGGCAGAAGAAAAAAGTGCCTACTTTTACCTAGAAGTCAAATGTTTCTATAACGTTCAAGCCATGAGTGCTCCGAAGCAGAGGAAGGTGGGCGTAAGATGCTCATTTACACACTGATTGATAGCAAGTGGTACAGAAAATGAGAGGAGTGCACATTTCTAAAAAAGGGGCCATGCTGCATGACCACGAAGTCTTGGTCAAGAAGTGGTCTTTATACTAGAGTTCCACTCTATTGATTCCAATAGAGTGAATTCTGAAAACCTGATACGCAGATTCTGTTAAATGATGACCTTTGTACAGTTCTCACAGGGGAGCACGACCGCATTTATAAAACAGACTACAATCGTAGCAAAGTTTTTCAAACGCATCCATCTTGAAAAATAGTCCCCTGAACATATGGTCTTCAAGTGAAGCGAACCACAATATATTGGTTGAATGAGACTCTCCTGAGACATGGATATTAACAAACGAGCAGGCAGATAGTACCGTAGCGCCTGGTGGTTGCTAGGATAATTTGATAAAACTCTGAAGCCAATAATGAACCGCGTCCCAAGAAGAAAATGAAACTGACACCTTCAAAGAGCCATCGATGCTCAAATGCAACCAATGCAAACTAGCCTGTGAGTGCAGCCCGAATGCTTTCACTTAGCGTCAGTTACTTGAAAGAAGGCAAATGTTCCTAGCTTTCTAAAGACGCCAACTGCTCTAAAAAAAGTAAAACGCTCAGCTGTGGCATCCTTTCGGTACCTAACTGCCATGCCACGAGAGGGAACCACGAGGTCTGGGATACTGCCAGGTT